>NW_020897692.1:2739578-2796359 GCF_003984885.1 Neopelma chrysocephalum
TGGGCAGGGCACGTCTCCAGGATGAAGGACCACCGCCTCCCTAAGATCCTGCTTTATGGTGAACTTGCCACCGGCTGCCGCAAGAGAGGAGCTCCGAAGAAAAGATACAAGGACTCCCTGAAGCAACAACTCAGCCTCGGGCATATTGACCACCATAACTGGTCCACTCTGGCCTCTAATCGGGAGGCCTGGAGACACACCATTTATAACGCTGATGATGCTTTTGAGAAAGCACGCAGGATCACCCTTGAGGGGAAAAGACAATGCAGAAAGAATCGAGCCTTGCAGAATATACCATCTAAGGAGTCTTTCTGCTGTGTCTTTTGCAACCGGACTTGCCTCTCTCGTATTGGCCTTTTTAGCCACCAACGCGCTTGCAAGAAAAGTGGGTAGAGCCCTTCCCAAATCTTCGTTCGCGAAGCCTAGCCATGATGAGTCTTTAAACTGAACACAACTATATTGCTACAACATTTATTTCCTCTAATACAGCTTTTACCTGTCATGAAGAGGAAATAAACTGTAAAATTACAAATCAGTGTTACAGGTTGAACATGACATCAATAACCTAGTATTTATACTAAGACAATAATTCTGCACAGCCTGGACCCTATTGTTTGGTATTACATCTACTGAAAGAGAAAATTCCTATGTCACTGCCAAATTTACTGATATCTTCACCAAAAACTCCCAAACTAGTAATCATGAGGTCATGGTAGATAATTTGCAGCTGGTATTTAGAGTTATATGCAGGATCTGTAAAATGTTTTGAGCATTGAGGGTAGTTGCCTGTTCCAAAAGTTGGGTACTTGCTTGCCTAAGCAAGCAGCTTCATTTTTCCACATTCAGTGCTGTGGCTTCTCCTAGATGCCTCTGAAGAGGCGTCTTTTGGGCAATCTCTCTGCTGTATGAGCTTTACTGGTGTGGTAGCAATGAAAGGCCTAGAGGATGTCCTGAGCAAACATATCACAAGCTGAGAGGCAGTTTAGTGGAAAGTGTAGAATTTTCAAGTTTGCTAATTGCAGGAAGTAAACTTACTGTAAACACAAATGTATTCTTTTTAGCAAAAATGCCAATAATGATTTGAAGGCAGATTGTCATGTTTTGACAGTTTAAACAAAAATATTTCTGAGTGAAAGGAATGGAATAAAGAACATAAGCTCAAGGTCTGGTCAATGTGACAGACAAACATGCAGATGTCCTGTCTCATCAGTCACTCCTGCTCACAACAGCTCAGTTTATCTACCTACTCTCATAGAGTGATATGCTTCCTAAGAACTGCAACAGAATCAAGGACATAACATGAACTCATTTTACCCAGACTTGAACTCTTAATATTTTTTATAAGGATTCATAAGACCTGTCAGTGCTAGATCAGAGGTATCTGCCTGCCCTCTCCTCACTGCCAGGAGAGCACTATGCAGAAAGGAGGAGTAGTCACCTCAAAGCTGTACTGAAAGTCAAGGACCTTTTAGCTTGCTTTTCCAAGAAGGTGCTCAAAATTAAAAATGCAGCTCCATTTTTCATGGAAGGGTCCCTGTTGTCTTACCAGGCATAATAGTCTTCTGGCAATGGAAACACTTAGATGAATACTCATCAGAGTAGCATTCCGTACACAGCAAGACCTCGTCCTTGGCAGCAAACGGTTTCTCCACCAGTGAGCGACTGCACTTGGCACACATGAAGCACCTTTCATGCCAGTGGCGGCCTTTGTAGGCCAGATCCTTGGAGAAAGTAAGTTCATGTTAATGAAAACATTTCTTCACAGTGTTTTTATCCTTCAGCTCCTCACAGAATTAAAATAAAAAAATGAAGAGCACTGCAGTGGTGACTTGACAAGATGATAGGTACATCCAGCCAGGGGTGTGCTCAGGGATGATGTAAGTACTCAATGTCACATGGTTTTGTAGATCTCTTGCAGAGGCCATTAGGAGTTGCTCTAGCAGATACAATGGTCCTTCCTTCCTTATGTAATATCAGAGAGACATTTTTATGGGAACAATAATTTTATATTTTACAGTTGGCCTTCAAGGGGAAACAAGTGATAAATGTTTTTAATATGCACAGACCACCTGACAAGAAGTCCATTCTCTATAGAATATTCTCATGTATTTTCAATGTTACTTCTTTTTTCTTTCAGCTGACACTACATAGCACTAAAAGAAAGATCATATTATTGCAGAAAACAATTGTTAAAATCTCATTGAGAACAAAGTGATTATTAGGAAGATTAAAAAAAATCACTGCTTTTTGTTTACACTTGATATAAATCCTCCTGAAAACTGAGCAGAAAAATGTTTGTTTAAGGCTCAGCAGGCTTAGGAAATGAAAGAACTAACAGTGTATGTATGAGACCTTGACTAAGAATTCAAAAAAAGACCAAACAGCATATATAATTTTTCCAAGGTTAAAAAAACAAGGGAAAAACAAACCTCAACCCTCCTCCCACAAATGAAAACCAGCTCCTTCCAGATCTCCTTTATAAGTAAGAAGCACAAAAGGGCACAAATCCAATCTCATTGTTCTCCTTTGTCAAGTCCCCACCTTTTAAAGTGCTAAAAATGAAAGAAATACCATGTTTCATTTCAGGAGGTGCTGAGAACTTACCACTTTAATTTGTTTTAGTTAGCACTCTGGACCTTGCTGGAAGAAGGCTGTCAGCCCAGACCAGCCTGAGGCAAAGACTGGGTAGGAAGGAGGGGAAGAAAGCCAAGCTCTAACACCTTGGCAGAGGTAGGACATTAGCTGTAGATTTCTGTGGGCCATTTTTCTAGATTACTCTAATCTGTTGCACTCCTTTCTTGTCACCCCTGCTTTTTTCTCACGTTTTTTTCCTTCCACTCAGTCCAAATACATGACTTTTTGCGTATGATCTTTGATAAGAGTAATCCTGTCAATAATTTTCAATTTTAAAAGTGAAATTTTTGAGCTGAAAGCATATGTTTTCCAGGTGAACCTGACTGGTGCTACATGTTCAGGTTTGCTGTTGGAAAAATGCTGATGAGGGTTTGAGGAGTGTCTTCATCCAAGCCAGCATTTTCCTTGCATGATTCCTGTACTCAGACAATGTGCTTTGAAGTGCTTCAGCTGGGGAAACCTTCCAAGAGACTTATTTTAGTAACTTTCACCATTTATTTCAAAAGAATGGAGGAAAAGTGAGCATGGGGAGAGGGTGAACACTGCACACTGAACCTGGCAAGGCAAAGGCTTTTTGCTAGGTTTCATCTGAACTTAAAATTTAAAGTCAAGTGTATATGCTTTAAATTGAAATATGGGGTACTGGAAACCCTGTCAAAGACCACAGAGGAATTTGTATTATCAATTAATATTATAAGGAAAAGGAAAGTTGAAAGGAAAACCAAGGTCAGAAACATTGCCACTAACATGCCATCTGCGAGATGAGCAAAGTAAGCATGGAATTAAGCAATAATTCAAAAATACTTCATTTCCAAAAACACATGGAATGATATGCAAATTATAAATGTGTTGTCTTTTCAGCTTGGCACCTGCATGTCAAAACCTACAGTTAAAGTAATTTATTCAATATACAAAATATTTTTTCAATGGACATTTCTCAGAAATTCCAAAGTTTCATTCAACCTGATACACTGAATTACATCAGCACCCTATCATCCCTCCAATACTTTGCAGCTTCTGCAGCCAGTGTGTGACTGGAGGTGAAGTCTAGTTGTGGTTCACACATACACCACAGCCTTGCTGTATGCTTGAGATGTATGTATGGCAGATTTCCTAATCTTTAGTCCCAGAGCTTTCCTATTCTGGGAAAATAGCACTGCTCCTGTCTGCTGTGTGTGGGTGTACAACCGCCGTGCTAAGGTCTCCTCAGCAATAAAGGGATATGCAGAGTATTGGATACAGAATCTGCCATTAAAGAAATTGGATTTGTGTGTAATTTAACAAAGAAGAAGAATTGAAAGCTAGATGTTTACCTTGGAATTGCACTCAATAGGTTGCTTGCACTCTTCACAGGGGTTGGCATACAGGCTGTCATAACATGCAACACAATAAGCGTTTTCATTTCTCAATGCATATTTCCTTCCACGAAGAGACTGCAGGCAGTAATGACAGTCTGTGTGACTGCTGGTCATTCTGTTGGGGTTCTCCACGTGATCTGGAAAGATGGACAAATCATGTAATTCAGTGGATGGCCATTTGCTTGGTCAAATAATAAGTAATGCTGCATTACCTGTGAAAGTTAGACAGGCATTTTTTGGTCATTTGCAGTGCCCTAGATTTCTTAATGCTGGGTCATTCTATAATAAAATGGTAACCTTTAACAATATATGCTGTGTATTGTGTTGCCAACATGATGGGGAGCAAGAGGACTGCTTCAGCTTATCCTAATCATGCTAACATTATTTCAGGTTACATACCTGTAAGTGAAGCCATCTTCACATTCTCTGCGTACGGCTACTGGCATTATGAGCATTATAAATTGGATTTTAAGACATGGTTTATCCAGAAATCAGGTAATGGAGATAGAAGCAATGATCCAAAAATGAAACCAACTGAGGAGTTATAAAGGCCAAAGAGAGGAGGCAAGCATTTTACGGTGTTTTTCTGACTTTTTCTTGATATTCCAGTCTTCCACGCATTCCTTCCTTTTCAAAATATCCCCACATCTACCTAACCGAACAGTAGGAAGACAAGGGACTCCAGGATATATGACTGGTTTTTCACATTATCCCAACTGTGCTGCTAATATTTGGTGGCAACTTAAGGTCACATACCCCTGGATAGCAAAAGAGTAAAATATAAAGAGAAATAAACTAAATCATAAGTCAAACAAAATCATAACTCAGAGAAAATTTCCCTTGTTGTTATTGGAAAAGATTGTTTTTTCTTACATATTTCTTTATTGCTGGGTTCCATGTTGGCAGTACCAAAATAATGTGAGCTAGTTTATATTTCTGTGCCAAACAAGTGCAGGAAATACCACAAATCTATTGAGAGCCAGTTGTACAAATTTCCCATCCTTCAGTTTTTCAGACTAAAGAGGCTTGGATAAGTATCCAAACATCAGCTGCTTATAGATCTGCAATGCTGAATGTTTTAAGGATTGCGGAGATGAAGACTTATTTCAGTCTTCTTGTTGCTGGTTGGATCATCAGCACTTTGCTAAAATTGGGTCTTGATTCCTGGAAATGAAGGAAGAAGAAACCAGAAAGTTCACAGTGAAGCAAACCCAAAAACATCTGCTGGACTCGTTGGATTGCACTCTTCGTTAAAATCACTGGGTGTAGCTGGTTGCAGGCAGCACCAGCAACCATGAATTTTAGAGGAGTATAAAACAACTGGGGAAGGTCTCCTGAAGTATTTATGTATCAGTGACTTTGGGCAGCTGAAATTTTTGCACTTTGAATAACAGTGCTAATTCGTTTATCTTAACCAGATGCAAAGCCTAAGAGTAAGGAAGAGAAGCATGTGGAGGACAAGATTTGAGGGAGTGCTTAACTATGACAGAGCTTACCTCTAGTCCACTTAGAGTTATGCCCTCATACTTTGTTTTTACACACTCACTGCCTGGCTTATACCCACAGTTGAGTTTTAAAAAGGCATTTTATGGGTTTCTGCTTCATAAGATCTAAACTGAAATGGTTGTTTGAACTGTGAGAAAAGAACAATTACTGCAGGTCTCCACTGGCACCAATGTATAAGTGCAGGCATTGACTGATCTATTTCGGGAGATGTAGTGGTAAAATGGTGGAAAGGGGCAGGGAGGAAGGCTATCATGCTTGTTTCAGACCAAAAATAATGACTTGATTGTTTGGCACAAGCTATGGAAAACTTGTTGCTCCTATAAATTGAAAATTTTTAACATTGAATTGATTTACTGTCTTTCTTATTGCCCTTAATATTTTTGTCAACCAAGATAGGGTATAGTAAGGAAATAATCTGTAACTCAAATCAGTGGGAAACATGCTTGTTTAAAATTATTTCAGACGTGTTTTATGTGATATCCTTGGAATAATAGTATAATAGGGTTTGAATTTGGACTTCCATTTCCTGAAGATCAAACAGTAATTTGAGTGTGAAACAAATGAACCCATTTATATGAGAAAATTACTTCCATCAGCTTGTACATTTATACAACATGACATATAAAAACCAGACAGAGCTCAGTGCATCTAGTGCACAATTACAGTCATCACCAAAATCAAGGTTAAGTTTTGCACATTTTTTTTTATGTCAGGGAGGGAGTATAAATTGGTGTCTAAGGAGGCAATTAAGGAATGTTTAGGGTTAACTGTGCTCCATATTCAAGGTCATATGACAGGCTTGAAACTGGGTTTCAGAGGAATTTTCATTCCTTTTTCTGTGGAAATTAGAGTTACCAAGTGCCTCAGAGGATAACCCTGAGTGAACCACCTTCCTGATCTCCTCCTTGCTGAATCAGTACTGCAGCTTCCTAACAGAGTTTCAAATCAGCCTAGAAGTGGCAAAAGCAAAATCCTAACAGGCCAGAGACAAAGAATTTATGTCACTTATAGTGCCTTTTGTTGCACAAAGCTCACCAACAAATAACTTCACTTATCTGCAGAAACATCTCTGCTTTTTCATTCTAATGAATGTCAATCACGTTTTAAAGTTATCAAAGAGTCTGCATACGAAATAATTTTCTTTAAAAAGTGGTTCTCTTGATTATTACTTCCCCCCCATCCCTCACCCCCCCCCCCCCCCTCCAGGAACTCAATCTGTTCCAGTAAGCCCAGGTTGTATGCACAAACAAGACCCACTCCTGTAATACCTCAGGAACTTCTGAATTTGTAATATAATTACCCTCCTAAAACCCTATATGGATATGGGAGCAAGGTGCTATTACTCCTGTTATACAGATGACAGTGGTTGCTTGAGAACTTTAAAAAAGTACCCCCAAGACCATAGGCAAAGCCTGAGGGTGTCCTTGGGTAAAATGTCCTCTAATAAAATGTTTAAGTTGCCCAAGGCTTTGCTTCAGAAGAAGTCTTCAAAGTTTGATCATGATGATATAAGATCATATTTGGGAATGAAGCAGTGATGGTATGAAAAAGAAGGAAGATTTTTGCAAATCTTTTAGCAAAGGTCTGGGTAGCCTTTGAGAAGTGCTTTTACCATTAGATAATGCAATAAAAAAGTGAATCTCATCTCTCCCAGCACCACTTAGCCTTGCTCCAATAAACAAGTAATGGTACGAGCAGCACGTAGTTGAGTAGAATGTTTTTCTTGTGCTTTGATCCTAATCTCTAGAGAAATATGTTTACTTTAAGTTTGCTGGAAGCTAGACTCTGTGTTTTGAAGGTCAGTTAAGAAATCTCTGGAGATCTGATGCTATTCACTCTCATGGAATGAAACGCTGACTCCAGCATTCCAGCTGCTAACTTGTGTCCTAGGCACAAGGAAAGTTTGCTGTGTCTTCATTCCTTGGGAAAAGATGATTTTATTATTTAAATTGGAACAAAGCTAAATACTGTTGATTTTTGTGTACCTAGTAGGCATGGATACATGATATCATTTGTAGTGTTAGAATATTCCAAGGAGGCGCAGAGGGATGTTGTCAAGGACATGAGGATATTGTAACTGGGGTCCCTGGGGTCAAATTTGAGAATGCAGTAGTCTCATGGTACGAATGATAAAACAGATGAAAATAAAACAACAGAGCTGGCTAGTCAGTCTGCTGCTATAGCAGATTAAGGTAGAATTTAGCTACAACAAATACGACAGGGACTTTCTGTAGAGTCAAATTATTTCCTATAAAATGCAGAGCACTAGAAGACTTCCAGTGAAGAAAGCCATAAGAAAATGGTTGTGAAGTTGTGAATCCTGATGAATGTAAAGTCATCAAGAAGAGAATGCTTGTTTTCTCATTGGAGCTAAAAGGCACAGCCACAATTTAATATATCTCAATAATTTATCTTGATGTTTTCTACGTTGATCCCCCTTATGTTATATAAGTATAAAAAGCCCAGAAACATTAATACTGCTTATATGGGGCTTAATATATACATCTGCATGCAGATATACACATACAGGTAAAATATTACATCTTTCACTTCATGACGATTCTAATGGATTATTTCCCAAACTAAGTATACCTGCCATTGAACTTCACCATCTTTTTCTTTAAGAACATATAATGATTGGAATAAGGTTCCTTATTAGAGAGGCATAAAGAAAGAAAAATGATGGCAAAATAAATCCTTGGAACAAGACTGAAGGATTAAAAAAACCCAGTTTGATCTATTATGAGGAGACACTCCTGCAAGCCACCTGAGCTACTTGTTCACTTTCAGGTAAGTACACGTTTTTACCTTCTAACATGATTTTGATTATTTGCATGAACTTGCTAACTTCGTTTTCGCACCTTTTTCTTTTTTTTTGTAAGAACTGCTGAACAATTCATCACATACATTTGCAGACATTAAGGATGCTATAATTTATATATTTCTAAAATTGGCTAGATAAGCAATAGGAACTAGCGGCATATACTACAAATCAAGTCAAGACAATTACCTACAGGAAAGCAGAGACACAGATGCTAACTTTGAACAAGCTGTTTTATCTCTGTGGCACAGCATATATTCTGGAAGCTTCTGAGTGAGTGCAGAGCTCTCACCGATGATGTTCTCCTTTAAGCAGCCAGGATGGATGCCAACCAGGATGCTGCTGTAACAATCTGGCTATATTGCTTCAACGTTCACAAGTGAGACCATTTTGGTTGACTGTCTAGGGAAAGCAGGTCATTTAGAGGTTGATCCGGTAATTCGTACTGAATCGTACTGTGTTTACACATCCCATGACTACAAGCAGAAAGGACAAGAGCTGTGGGTTAGCTAGGGGACCAAGCATCTCAGGAATTCTGTAATTTTCTCCTTAATTGGTATTGCCTTCTGCTTTGTTTACACCATGCAAACTCAAATGTTGGTGTAGTCATCTAAATAATTTCTTCTACTTTTTTCTGAAATAATTCTTACCCACATTTTTTGCAGGTTTTCACATAGTCTGGTAAAGTCAGTTTTCTCCTGTGCTCATTATGGAACTCATTCCTTTCTAACTGCTGTCAGATCTTTGGAATAAAATGAAGTGATGAAATACTTCAGCTGTGCATGGTGTACCTTGTAATGTAAAATCCTGTCAGTATTCTCAGTCATACTTCCCGTATTAAACCATAAAACAGGCTTAAGGGTTGCATCTGGTACAAAAGGGTCACGTGATAAAGTCTACCCAAACTAACTGATGAGTTAGATACTTAGAAGATATTTAAACAGTTTAAAATTGATTAGCTTCAGCTGCCTGAGTTCCAAAAGCAAAGCAGCCATAAGCCCAGGATGTGGATGAGAAGTCATTAGTGAATCCCAGGTACAATATTATAAGAGACAATTTAAAATAATGTTGTTAGTGGTATACCCAGGGGCTGACACTGGGACCAATACTGTCCAACAACTTCATTAATGACTTGGAGATGGGACAGAGTGCACCCACAGCAAATTGGCAGATGACACCAAACTGAGAGGAGTGGTTGAGATACTATATGGATGTACTGTCTTCCAGAGGGACCTTGCCAGGCCAGAGAAGTGGGGTGAGAGGAGTCTCACCTTGCAAGGGGACATACAAGATGTTTCTGTGATGGACCACAGAAATGTGTATCACTGCTGAATGATAAAAGAGGGAGGGTGAAAGAGTCCACAAAACCTCAGTATTCCCTTATGGGTGTTTGAGCAGGAGTCAGGTCATTCCCATAACAAGAAAACAGATTTCGTGGATGCCTTATTGTGAGTCCCTATCAAAGCTAGATGTGCACATAGTCTAAACGCATGAGAAATGCTATTGCTGTCAGCTGAAATAATTACATGCTTGAAGCTGAATGCATGCTTTAGAGCTTTGCTGCCTATATCCTTGGAGCACAGGTTTTAAAAGGTATACTTGGAGATGAGTCCCAAAAAGCTGTGTCTTTTTAGATGGAAAGGAGTTACCAGCTTGTCTGTGGTATCTGGTTCACCACAGGAAAGATTTTATTATTTTTATTGTTGCAGGGTCATGCATGTCAAAACTCCTTTCCCTCACTAATCATTTTAAATTTTAAGCTGACGTTAATTGTTACAGACCAGTCTACAGAAGAGATGCAAAGGTCTGGATGCCTTCAGTAATCTTGGCTCTGTCAGAAGGAAATGTAGGCAGTACTCTGCTCTTCTGCCCTATACAGAGGAGTAAAAGAGAGCTTGGGACATGGACATCTACACTAAACATAGTCCTCACCAGGACTCAGCAGGGGAACTAGATCTAAAAATTATTTTGTGTAGACAAAAACTGTATGAAGGAAAATGTCTATCACTGTACATAGACCATGGCTAGGCTGCGTGAATGAAGATTTGGGAAGGGCTTTACCGTTTATTACAAGCACGCTGGTGGCTAAAAAGGCCAATACGAGACAGGCATGTCTGGTTGCAAAAGGCACAGCAGAAAGACTCCTTAGGTGGTATATTCTGCGAGGCATGAATCTTTCTGTGTTGTCTTTTCTCCTCGAGAGTGATCCTGCGTGCTTTCTCAAAAGCATCATCAGCGTTATAGATGGTGTGTCTCCAGACCTCCTGATTGGAGGCCAGAGTAGACCAGTTACGTTGATCAATATGGCCAAGGCTGAGATGTTGTTTCAGGGAGTCCTTGTATCTTCTCTTCGGGGCTCCTCTCATGCGGCAGCCAGTGGCAAGTTCACCATAAAGCAAGATCTTGGGGAGGTGGTGGTCCTTCACCCTTGAGATGTGTCCTGCCCAATGCAGCTGTGTTCTCAGCAACATGGCCTCAATACTTGTGATTGCTGCTTGCTCTAGAACAGATGTATTAGTCACATAATCTGACCAGTGGATGTTTAGGATTGTGCGGAGGCAGCGTTGATGGAAGCGTTCTAGGAGACACAGGTGGTGGCGGTAGATGACCCATGATTCAGATCCATATAAGAGAGTAGACAGCACTATGGCTCTGTAAACACCAATCTTTGTACTTTTCTTCAAGTGTTTATTTTGCCAAACGCTTTTATGAAGCTTTCCGAAGGCACTATATGCCTTTTCTAACCTGTTGTCTATCTCTCTGTCAATCTTACCACATATATGTATAATTTTTTTTCAGTTCAACAGGCAAAGCCATCCTGAGGAAGATGCAAGAAACTCTGCAAGAGATGGCTAGGCAACAACCTGCTCATGAGGAAAGTTTCCTAATCCCTTTTAGAGGATTAAATTCATGCTCTGAAACTTGAAACATTTGTAAGCTTACAAAACTAATATAAATAAAAAGTTATTGCACCTGGGTATTTTTGGAAGAAAAACAGAGTTTTGTACTAAGCTTAATCCAAAATGGTCTAAGTATTATTCTCAAATTTTTGCTGAATTTAAATAGAATATATTTATGAAACACCCCTCCCCACCCCTCCCCTCACTCTTCATGGAAAATGAGTTTGTTTCAGAAGCGTAGGACTCAGAAAAGTGAAACTTGATTTAACAATATTGATCTAAAGTGGATTTTAAATTCTCAACAGAAAAATTTCTAGTAAAATTTTAAATTTCATTCTTTATATAAATTTAAAAATTTTATTTGAAGAAGTAATTTTGAAGCTAATTGTGTTTAATTCTAGGAACAGAGATGTTGATTTCATTTTGAGAGAAGAAATTTGGTAACAAAAGGACATTTATGCTGGGTTACTCTTTCTTAATTAAAATGGTGGAAATGCAGAGAATAACATATTGTACTTATGTGGAAATTTTAATGTATTTCCCTTCTATCAATGTACAAGTACTACAAGAGAAAAAGAAACATTAAGTATTTGAAACTGAACTAGTTAAGATGTGACAATAATAAATACAACTGACTATGCAGTACAACTTTTTCTAGCTGGGTTATTTAAAACCCTGTGACCTAGTTAGAACTGCTTGAAGAAATAAAATGAGCAAAAAGAAAAAGATCATCATCAGCAGCAATGTTAGCAACAAGCTAAAATTGGAAAGAATTTTCATTACCCTATTTAAAAAAAAGACCTGCTTCCTCCCAACCCAAACATAAATCCCCCAAGTGATAATAAAGCATCTGCTGCAGTGGCGCAGGCTTTTCCTTTTCTCTCACAACTGTGCTATACCAACCTGACCTGTTTTTTTGAGGAAAGAAATAAACTTAGCCACAACATGCTTTTAATAAAAATATGACATCTTATCAAAATGAACCAAATGTAAAGTTTTCTGATCTCAGTCCTGTTAAGATATTGTGATAAGTGAGGTGGTATTACAGCTTAGGAAATGCAAAGGCTACTGTCAATAGCATTGGTAGGTAAGATCCCTACTTCAATTATTGTTGTATTTTGATTTGTAGGCCAAATGAATGGCCAATTTTGCTGCTTACAGTGCTCCATGAGGCTTGGCTGCTACCTTCTTATCAAGCTTTTCACTGAAAACAGATGATATGGTTCTGCAGACAAGCCCTGGGCTGCTTATTACACCAACAGAAATCATAGTTTGTGAAGCCACTGTTGTACACAAACTGAGAAATGATAGCCACGGCAAATGTAGCCTATATACCCTGTCTTCACATTATATGTGAGAGGTTTAGGGTGACTGCTACTGTGACAGTCTCCAGAAGTTCCCAAGGGAAAATAGGCTTCAAGGTGGGCAGTACCAAGAGACAGGATCAAGGAATCATGGAATGGTTTGGGTTGGAAGGGACCTTAAAGATCACTTACTTCAATCCCCTTACCATGGACAGGGACATCTTCCGGTAGATTAGAAGTTGCTCAAAGCTCCATCCAACCTGGCCTTAAACACTGCCAGAGATGAAACATCCACAAGTTCTCTGGGCAACAAGGAGAGAAGGATGGGCAGAAACACTGAGTAGAGCTGGTTACAGCCTGATCTCAAAGCATGGGCTACCTATGTACTCTGGGTTTTTGATGACAATTAACACAGTAGGTATCAGTATGATACTTAGGACTGATGATCCTCTGCAGTTGCACTGTCTTTGGAATACAGGGATACAATAATAACAACAGAGCCATATTAAAATACATACACATATATTGCATCTGCCAGGTAGAGAGACCACAAAACATCTAATCTGGTGAAGAAAATCTGAAAGATATATGACTCTTTGTATTCTACTGCCTTTATGTTATTGAACTGGTTATATGGTATAGCTGAGATAGAAAGTGAGAAAGGTTTCTAGAAAGCTCACAACAAACAACCAACAGGAAAATACACTGTGGGTATTTTTAAGCAGATTTATTTAGCTCCTTTCTGCTTCCCTTAAGTGTTACATGACCACCTGCTGTATCTGATCTTAGAACAGGTCCCCGGGAATCCTTGCATGTGCATGTAAGTTAATGTAGCTGAATAATTTATCTCAACTCATGGATGTCAAATTAGGTGATGTAATATTTTCCGGATTAGGTTTTAATTCTGTATGTTAGGGTTGGTGTGCTTATATCTATTGGGGAGTGCAACACACAAATCACTTAAAAAGTCTCAACATCTGCACCAAGGCTGCAGTCACAAAACAGTACAATTTGTGTATGTATCAGCAATGATGTGGAATTATAGCAGACTGACTTTTTGCTTTTATTTTCTGCCCTGAGTGCTTTAAACACACTGCTAACAGGAAAGACTTATTAGTTTAACTAGGTAGGTGCATCAAAGACAGGTTGCTCGCCTTTGGGCTGAGGAAAAAAAAGAAGATAAATAATTCAGATAAACACATTCTTTTACATCATGTCCTATATTAACTGTTGGTAGTTATTGAGCACATTTCATTCCGACACAGCAAAATGACATATGGATTCACAATGTAAAAACTCAGTTTCAGAAGAGAGCTTGCAACAGGACTTTGAAGGCAGCAAATCTTGTCAGGAGTTGGGCTGATGGGAGAAAGGACACGGAGGGGAGTTCTTTGGCTTTTTATTTGTCCTCTACCAGGGAGGAAATACAACAGTGTCATTAGGATGAGTATAGAAAAAAATGGTGGTGGTTTTATCTTTTTTCCCCTTTTCTTTAATTATGTCGCTTTGTGCATCCTCCATTAACCAGGCAAAAAATGTTAATTAAAAACCTCTTGAGTAGTAGAGTAGATAATGGGCTGTCAAACAAGATAGAGTATAGCACGGCATTGACTCGATTTTAACTTCAATCCTCACATCCTGTGGCAGCAACATCAACCAGTCCTTAGAGAGACTCAGCCCTGGGTTCTGTTCATGTCCTGCCAGTGGCCTTTGCCACATACTGGAAACCTTTGAGCCACTCGCATTACCTGTCCGCCTACTTAGGAGATATAATCTGCCAAACAATTATGTGATTGGGTGTCCTAATATTTCCCTTTGGCCTTAAAGTCTCTGAACTGGCCAATAAACATTTTATTTCTATTTAAAATAGTCTATTTTCCTAAAAGTGGCTATGATTTAAAATTAGACCCTGCAATGAGCAGACCATGGAATTCTGTCTTTCTTTGTTATGATGTGAGAGGTTACTGACTCTACAGTAATTGCCCTGCTGGGATTTTTGTAATGTCCTGACATGTGAAGAAGTTTTTTTTTGTTTGGTTGGTTGTTTTTGGGGGTGGTGGTGCTGTTTGTTTGTTTGTTTGGGTTTTTTATTTTTTTGTTTTTGCTTTTGGCACTATGATTTTCAGAGTGGATTTATTTCTATGATTATAAATACACACAAACTAAAAGTTGGTTCCAATGTAGGATTGCCCTTTTCTGATTGAAGGAAAATTAAGACTAAAGTTTGTCTGAACACCTAAGACAGTCAATATTTGATTCAGACAAATAAAAATCATCACTAAAATCTTAGAATGCTGGAGGGAATTTGATAAGATTGAAGAAATTCCTTTCTAACACTTAGGAACATTTTAAGAACATGTTATTTAACTCAAGGATATTGTGGAACAAGACCATTTAAACTAGTAAAGTCTATTCAAGTGATGATGTGAAGAATGTAGCAACCACTTTGAACGGAATTGACTGGTTTCAGTACAGGACGATGCTCAGAGACCATAACTCTGACCTGCTGTGGGGAAAAATGTTGGGCTGAAGAGGAGGAGAGTGGAATACAGCAGCAGCAATTGTATTAAGGAACAAATACAATCCAAGACCTTTTTGCTAATTTCTGTAAAAATTGGTAAATATGTTCAGTGAAAAGTCTAAACAAGTGATTAAACAAATTAAGAATTCTGCTAATGTATTTTAAAAAATCCAACTAACCCAAACAGTTTTGAACTTTTAATTTAAAATATTTCTCAATATTCCTCCGTTTTCAAGTGCCAAACTAAACCAAGATTGACAATCAGAAGATCAGCATGAAACAGTTTTTTCTCTATACTTCTTTTTTTTTCCATGCAAACTAGACTCACAGAATTATAGTTATGCCACAATTTTGCATGTTTTAATACAAAAATGAATTATAATGTGGCTGAATTTGAAACTTGAAGAGCTCACTTGAGAAAGACTGAGCTCCTGATAAGTACATTTACAGCCTAATACTGTTCTGGGCTTCTGATAAATAGAGTTATAACCTAATCCTCTGAAGTATTTTATAGGTTTCCTTTCAAAGGTTTCAGAATGTTTTTCTAACAACAATAAAGCAATCCTAAAACATACTTGTGAGATACTTGTCTACAGAAAAGGTTAATAAATTGACTTCCTCAAGGTCAGAGAGCAAACCTGTAGAGTGGGAACAAAAGAAGCCAGTCAGTGCACCTCTGCCACCAGATGGGTCTGCTCATCAGGCTGTATCCACAGCACTGGCCCAGGGTGGTTAAAAGCACTGTACAAAGGTGGTCAACTTCCAGTGCCAGAGGTAGAAAGCACTTCCAAAATTAGCCGAGACGATAAAATGTTCCGGTTGTGAACTTTGCAAGTGTCCTTAATGACTCTGAGGTTATGATTAATATTCTTACACAAAATGTTCTGTCAACAACTACACTACGCTCTGGCACTTGCTCATTCTTGTTATCAATTCTGCTACCTATGTACAAAGACATTTTACAGGAAGATGAATATTTTTCTGAGCAATAAATCCTCTAGGTGTGAGGCCAGCAACCAGTTAGGGCAGTGTATTCAGATCCATTATCTTGAGATCCAGTACCTTGAGATGTGCAAGAACTTACCAGTCCTTATATATGGACCTAGAACAAACTCAAACTCAAAGGCAACCATGTCTGAGAAGAAAAGTAACATACTAGTATGGATGAAGTAGAATCAAAGAAAACTCTTAGTCAAAGAAGGGGAAAGAAGGGACAATAGCTGATGTATACTCCACAGCATCAGAGAATGCGGATATTCACAAAAACTAACCTAAACCTTCCTGAGGCTAATGAGCAAGGCATGTTTTGTAGTTAAAGGATTCCTCTCCAGGGTGATTTCTAGCAGAAATTAAGTTTAGCCATCGTTATAAAGGCAACTGAGGCAACTTAGTTAGCCTTTGCAACAGTCTTGTCCTTCACTGTATCTCTGCTACAGAATTTTATGCCATGGGATTTTATTAACTCGGTTTTTTTGAGTAATGTTCACATATTTCCACAAAACTCTCCTTATTTCATCCCTCTGAAATTTTACAGGAAAAAACAAGTATGAAAAAAAATGTTCTCATAAGAGCTGTGTGCCTTGTTCCCAGAAGAATGAATTCAGCTGCAGGAGCCCAAGTGGAGCATCAGCAGCATTTTGCCACACCAACTTTCAAAATTAGGGCTTTAGAGATTTTAATAGAACAGTTGAACTGGAAATAATTAATTTTATGAGTGCCTTAGAATTAGACAATAAGATATCATTTTACCCTAAACTGGCAGGGAAGTGTGCAGTAAAACTCAGCTTGGTTTTCCTCCCCAGGTGATCTAAAAGCCTTTATGGCATCTAGATCTTGAGTCGACAGGAGGGCTGTTTGTTCAAACAGGTTCAGAATTTCACCCTCTTATTTTGGGCTTGACATTTGGAAGCACGTTGGTTAAGACTTTTCTTTCTGTCTGTCCATGGTGAGGTAATACTAAAAGTTTTAAACTATTCTTTTGAGAAATAAAACTCAGGTATGGAAAATAAAGGAAGAAAGCTGAGATTGTTGGTATAGAGCCCACAGAACACGTCTTAGCAAGTCAACCAAAAATACATGTTTTGTAAATTATGACTGCCTGCAAATAACCTGGATACACCATAGGTCTCAGCTGATCAGAAGCTTTTTCAAGTAGCTCTTGATTTCATTATCCTCTAATCCTACAAGTTGGTTAGTAAGTCGTCAAAAGTTTCTACCAATTAAACACCTTTGAACCAAAGTGACTTTCCTAATAGTGTAATGAAATTACATGGGAAGACCACCAGCAACCTGTTATAATGTTAATATATTAAATCCACTACAGCCTGTTCAGTTGCTCTAGAAATGCCAACTTGTTACATGAAAAGAAGAAAAATATGAACAGAAACAAAACAAAGGCATCTGAAACTTGCTTTCTAAATGTAAGAGATTTTGTGCCCAGCTCCAGATATACAATCATCCTGTTTTTGAAAATAGGGATGGTTAAAGAAATATCTTTTGAAGCATTTTTATTATTGAAGTGAAAATTACATTTGATAGTTTTCTCCAAGTTTAATTTTAAACCTCGTTATCAAAAAGACTGCCATTATGAAATCACGTAGTAGTTAATATATATCGACTGTAATTTAAGGACTATTGCCACTGTTACCCATAATTTTTTAATTCTCTAATAGAGACACATATTTCTAGCACCGTTGCAGTAAACAGTGGTATATCCTTTCAATATTACTCTTTCCCTTCAAATTCCAAACATAATTATGATCATAAAAATATGATAGCTGAAAGCTAAAGTATCTTATGGGGGGAGGATTGGGAGATGATACTTGTTGTTTCCAGCAATATTGTAAAAAAATCAGTTTGGAAACTGGTTTTACTTCCAAAGAAAAAAACACAAAAAACAAGAACAATCCACATTCGGTGTTAATATTAGTTATGCTAGAAAGAAGTGACTTAACTTGATAGACATTATCTAGAATTTTTCTTGCAAAAGCAAATAGCTATGAAAGCTTGAAAGGAGATAAAAATGGGGTTTAAAATGTCACAGGAAACAGCATACGCATTTTTTTGTTGGCTTGTTCTTTGGAGTAAACAAAATTCATCCTCGTCCCGTCACAAAGGAAAGCTCAAATAATCTTTCTGTAAATTAGTGAGTGAGCAAATTAATACAATGTAAAGAATTGCATCCAAAGGAAAGGCATGGTATTTCTTTTGGTACACAAAATAAAGAAAATATTGTTATATGTGTAGGATTCTACATCTAATTTAATTAGCAGTTTTGTGTGTGAGAAAAAAGTTCCTGCTTACTTGCTCAAAATATTAAATTAGGTACCTTGTATACTACCACGTTTAAAGATTATCAGATAAAGTAATAACAGAAAAGAGTCTCAATACTCACATTTTGTTTTAAGCTGCTTCTCTTGGTAACTTGTGCAGCAAAATAAAGAAAGAAATAATTACACGCCTTCACAGAAACAAGCATTCATCAAGTCCAAAAGAAACAGAACACTTTGCCAGAGCTATTTGAGGGTCCCATCAGAATTTGGCTGGATGGGGGAAGGCTGAGAGTCAGTTTGTTTCCCTTAGACCTCATGACATGCAAATAGCTGGCTGCTTTGCCACTGAATCAAATCATTCTTTGACATACCGTGTTTACAAATTGCAAATACATACCATGTAGGACGTTCTTAAAGGAGCATATTTCTGAGAGTTGTCAAAAGGAAAAATGCATTTCTGTTAAAATACCTAAGGAATCAAAACCCCCAGCCCCCAAACTATTCAGTGCAAATAAAAAAAGAGGGAACATTATTCATCCCCAGATACACTTTGGTTCATGCATAATGAATCCAAAAAGTCTCATGTGGGTTTGTAAATCAGAAAAGTCCCAATTACTAAAGTCTGATTGTTGTGTACAGGAAATGGGGGGCAGGTAGAAGCCTCCTCCAGTTTCAGAGAAGACATTCAGGGACACAGCAGACCTTCTCTGAGACTACTAAAGCAGTTTCTGGGCTGGATCAATTTGCTTCTCTTCCAGCAAGCAGGAAGGTGCTCATACAGCGATACCACCAGAGTGGCAGCAATGGCCTTCTGTAGGCTCTCTCTCAGTTCTGGCCTTTGAATCGCAGTCACCCCCTTTACTTTGTGCTTGGACACAGCAGGGGCCAGCTAACTTTCACAGACAGGCTCCCACATGCACAGACCACACAGAGGTCCTTACACTTGGCATAACACTCCATGCAGATCTTTAATCAAACACAGCTGAAAGTAAGGATACATGTGCCCATTTAAAAATGCCAGCTGAAGTTAAGCAGAGCAAAAAAAGGATGGCTGCTTGTGGCATGAACCATGACTGACCTCCAGGCAGATTTTTCCACAACCAAGAGCCAATAGATCTGAATCACTTAGTCTATAATGTCAAGTGGGTGGGAGCTGCTTTATATCACAGATAGATGAAAGAAGGAAATGTTTAAATGTTTAAAGATGTATTACGTTATCTGAGTACTTCAGTAAAATTGCCAAATCTGGACATGTTCTGGAGGTTATCTGTGTCTAAGTAGAGTCTTGCAGTTAAGACTGATCCTCTGAATATTTTTGTCAAGAATTGATGATCTCTGCTTGTGTATGACTGTCTTGTTAAACCTCTGCAGACACTTATTTTATCATTACTTAAACTAGATTGAACTCTTTTCTCCTATTTTTATATGTGCTATAAGCTTTATTTATACCAAGCACCTTTTATTTCAAGCCTGTGATTTTTGCAGATTGATGAGAGGACAAGTTAGGTGTGAATTTGAGTCCAGAATATGAGAATCATGAATAGTTTTCTCTTGCCTTTGCTTCCAGAAAGAGAAAACTGAAAGTACAATTCTTAACCAAGTACCTTTTCTAGTTCATAAAACAGATCAAGACAAAAGTATCACATCACTTTCCTCATGCTTCAAAGACTACCCTCAAATTTGGCTAACAGTAGACAGAGATAATAACTGCATTAATAGAAGAGAGGCCCAGAGAATCATTTAAAACAGAATCAGAGTTTTTGCCAACAGTGGAAATTAAGCACAACTGAGGAAGTCAACAAAAATTCTGCTGTTTCTTCAGAGTACCAGTTAGATATTTCCCGCAGCTCTCGCATCTCTTTTGGAACTTCCAGAAATAGAAAGCAGCTTATTTTATCTGTTTCCCGACATGACCCATCTTGACCAACCTTCCTCTTCATGTTAAGGATTTGGGAAATTCATCAAACAAATGGTGGTTCTCTTTAAACTACTGAAGTTACTCTTCCCAATTTAGAATATTAACTATTGAAAAAGAAAAATGCAAATAGATGGTATTCCTTAACAACTCCTAAAGAAAATAATGAAAAAAATAATGAACTTGTTTTCCTGAGAAAATATCTTTGGCATTTACTGAATATGTTCCGTTATTTAGGCTAGTAGAGAATAGAGTCTGGTCTCAAAGTACCTAAAAAGTACAATTGTTTTCCAAAAAGTTTGATTGCTTTTTGAGCCTCCAAATCCATGCCACACAAAGGAAAAATCATTACATGTCTCATTCTTATATTCCTCCCTAAGTGTCCACTTTGGGCCTCTGCTGGAGATACAATACTGGGCTACACTGACTTTCAATATGACCCCCTACAGTCACTCTAGGGTCATCTGCAGGAGTACTAGACTTCCTATTAAATGAGAAACCCCATATCTACCGAGTTTTGTAGAAATTTCCATTTTCTTGGCCTATTGTTACTTAATAGAAGAAAAAAGTTCAAGGAGCAACCACTTCTTGAGTAGCCTTATGACCTTACACAGAGAACAGAACTACTGCAGTTTTATCTGAACAAGCTGCAAGATGGATTCGTGCAGACAACAAAACCCAGTGACATTATTTAGAAACTTGTGCCAAGTTTTTTTTAGGAAGCTGTGAAACAAGGGAGTTGGAGAGAAGGCTGAAAGTTGTAACAGAGCAAAAATTTGCTTATTTCCAGCAGACCTGCAAGTAATCAACTATAAAAGCCACATTTTGCCACTTAAAAAGAAGGGAAGGCGAGGCTGCTGCTGAGAAAGGTGTTACTCTACCTATGGTTAACGCGTCCATTCCAATCTGCTGAGAGTAGCAGCATACAAGGCTGTAGATGAATGTTTGCAAGAAGTTGTGTATAAATACATAAATGCATCTATACACATTGGTTTATGAGTCTAAAAATATAATGGAGATGTTTAAATACCATAGGTGAAGGGCATGAGAGGCTGACACTAAATACTTGAAACCAAAGAACTGTTAATTTGTATACTTTGTAGTGCCTTTCATTTCCCAGATATTCCAAAGGGCAGTTTTGTTTTGTGAATTGCACCTCTGATTTGTAAGACAAGATTACTCTTCCTCCTGCATACATTTCTCCTACAGAGAAAAAACCCCCATGAATTAGGAAAATATTCAGGACTTTGTGAACATTCCTTTTCTTTCTCTTCCAAAATACTTCTATATTATAAATTAAAGACTGAATTTCCAAATTTAAGAGACAACAAAAATACCTGTGAAAGTTTTCCAACTTATATCTCCTTGAATTGTGTTAGTAGTCAGAAGAAATTCTCTAAATTTTACTGCTTCCCTTGTATCTACTTCAAAGAATCTATTTTTTTCTTCTTAATTCTTATAACCTTGGCTACAATATAGCAAGTCAAACTTATGATAAAGTAAATTCTGTAGTAAGTTCATTATTATTCCACCATAAAAATATCAAACAAAAACAGAGGGACACTCAAAATGGGGTGTTAAATCAATTGGTGCATATTACCAATTGCTGTGTGAAAGCCGCAAGTTGCAAGATGATCAACCGTTGCTGAAGTCAACAGAATGCTCTTTAAATACTTCATCATTTAATGTTATTAAAATAATTTCATATTTGGATACAGAATTTCATATGGCATATTATTTAAAAAATAGTTCAATATCATATAAAATTGTTTACATTCCTTACAGGAACTTAATAATTATTCTGGCTAAATAACAAGAAATCAAACCTATTCCTTGTATGCAAACTATTTCTTAAACGAAGTTAAACAACCTGCATATTTTTCATCTTATACTCCTCGTCTTTTACTGTCAGCTAAGATAACCTCCAGCCAAGGAAAGAGAAACAACTACCTTCACTTCTGCCTTACAACTTGCAAACTGTTTTGCCTTGCAGTTGGTAAAAGATCAACATTGACATTGTTAAACATTAACACCTTTTAAATATGTATAAAATGCTATTGTTTACCTCACCAAAACAATCTTAACCTTGGTTACTCTGTTACTGAGCTTTCACACTTGGCCTCTTCAATTGCCATTTGTTGCAATTTCAGGCTTGGGTACATTTATGATTAAGCTCACAGAATACATGAATTGTTGGAAAACAGAAATATTTGAACAGAGTAGGGCTTGCACAGAATTTGCTCTCAGCATCAACTTTGGCAAGAATGGGTGAACGACATTTTTAGTGAACTTTTTCTTATTACTCAAGCTTGATTTTATGCAACTCCCTGTCATTACACACATGAAATCAATGGGCATTACTGAAGTAATACAACTTAAGTATTTCCCGTTTGAAAATTATCTTCTCTTAAAAATAAGTTAGAAGTATATTTGCCATAGAAGAATTATGTCATTAATAGTGGCAGAACTCTATTTTACACATTTTTGCACTTCCTGAAAATATAAAGTACTGCTAATGTAAAATAAGGCTGGTAAAAAACTTGAGGGAAACACTGTAGCCAATATTTCAGTCTATGAAGTTTACGTAGAAAGATCATAAAATAAATTCTTTTCAAGAAATTTGGGATAAACACCGCAAGTTCTCTCAGGAGCTGGAGAATGCAAACAAATGCTTCTAACTGCTATGGGAACTGGATAAGCACTCAACAAGCCTTCTAAATGAACATCTAGCATGTACAGTATGGCAGGTGTAACAGTATTTATCTGCTCCCAAAATACCAGTGCAAAATCACCTCCTCTGTCTGAATCACAAGTTTTAAATGAACATCTATTTTGGACATTAGCAGAATACATTAATAGCGTAAGTGTGCTGATTTTCCTAAGTTTTCAGTACATTTAGGAACTCAAATTAGTACTGGGTCACTTTCTTTTAAGTTTAGCAATAAACACTTGCACACAAATGTTTTTACTGTTGTGGTCCAGTGAACAGAAGTCAATGTATAAGAGTAAAGGTGGCCTTCATTGGTATAATATTAGGTATCAGTATATGTTTAAAAACTAGTGTTTGAAATTAAGATAGACAGGCCTTATCTCACTATAAATCCAAATCAGAGAAGTGAAACTATTAGCCTGTGTGTGTGTATGGAACAAAATACACTGTTATTTGAAGAATAAACATCTCTTGAGGCCTCACGTGAAGATACCAATTAGAACCCACTAATTTAATACCTGAAGTGTCCACAACTGTGCTCTGCCACATCTACATTTAATGTGTGTTAAATGTACACTGTAGTAGTGTATAATAAAACTGTTTGCCACCATCACCCAGCAACTGCGTTCCCTGGCTGTGATTTGCAATTGTTAGAAGCCAAATTTTAAAGTCTGTCAAGCATTTTCTGTTGTTCTTTTCTACAGAATAAAGAAAATAAAATCTGACTATATCATGGAAGTAGATGCACTGAATAATAATTTTATTCCTCTGTTACAGAAAATTTCCTAGGTCTCAGAACAACATCTTTGATAGAGGTAGTGATTTCCTGGAGCTCTTTTCGAACGGTATCTGCTCCTTCCTCCTCTTCCCTGTTATCTGTTGTGTCACTCTCTCCATGTTCAGTTTTCTTAGTCTGACTGATCAATTGTTTCACCACTAATCCCTGGTATTTGACTAACAGAGAATGTTGATCCTGAGGGCAAAAGAAGAGAACAAAACAAAGGGATGTCAATGTTACAGAGCAGGTAGACAGGCCTATAATTAAAGATTAAATTTTAAAAAAAGTATTTCCCCATTCTTACCCAAAGAGGGTTAGTGATACATATTTTCATCAAGGTATTTGACAACCTAAATTCTGATAGGCATTCAAAGAGGCAGAAAAATGAAAGTGCATCTATGCTGCAAAAACAGGACATTTAAAAACTGAAGCAGGAAAGCAATGCAGTTAGTAAACATCACCAGTTTTGGCAGTATAAAATATAGAATTTCAGTATTTTTGCTTTGGAAGTAGTGTATCTTTCTTTAAAACTGAATTAGAAAAGTTTAAAAAGCAACCATGCTATAGCTGAGAAGAAAGAGAGTGTAAAAATGTTCAGTTATAAGAACTGTAACTTCCCCCAATACAGAGCTGCCTCTATGAATAACAGCAAAGTACTAATAACAGATTGACTTTTAATTTTATTAAAAAAATATTGATGACAGATCATCAAAGGAAATGTTTGAAATACAGTACAGATCAGAGGGATTGCACATTCTGTACATAAAGTAATGATCAGATATGAAATGCAACAGTGCCAGGTTTATGCAGTAGAAATAGTGTCAGGCACAACTTTTATGTTCTGCCATAGATAAAAGGTAATTTCTCCTTAAAAAGCTAGAAAAGAATACCTCTGGGATCTTGCCACTTAGGAAATTAATGATCTGTGGTACTGATCTTCCTGGTGCATGAAGCATACAGTGAGTTGAAAACTGAAATAACAGTACTGATGTCAGGTGCAGAACAAGAGCTGGATCTTCTGTGACTTTCAGCTGTTCAATCAAAGCTTGTCTATGTTGAAACAGGACTTGCCTAAGGAACAAGAATGCATTAAACAAAAATATGATTCTATGATTCTATTATATAGTAGTTGATCATAGACTCTAAAATATATCTAACATCAATTATTTTAATTTTCTCCTCTGACCGACCATTTATTTATGCGAAATTCCAGAATAATAATAATCAAAAAAAAGCTAGCACTGGTGTAGCTCAGATTTTGAAAGACCCCTAGAGAATTTATACACTATGTTGTAGCAAGCAGCGAGTCAAGAAAACTAGCTAAATGTGAATGCTCCTCTCCTCCGTTTTCCATGGATTTAGGACAGCTTGACTTCGTATTTTTCCATTAAACAGTTTGGAAAGAAGGATTGCCTCTTACTTAAACATTCTGTGTGGCTGCTACCAAACTAACCATCTAGCATTTGTGCAGCAATATAGCTACATTTCATAGAATAAATAAAATTAAGGTACCTTTCCTTCTTTTTGTCTCCTTTTTTCACCATAATACCACAAATATCCACTGCAGAATCAAGGCACGAAAGAAAATCTTCTACACTCTATTAAAAAAATGATATAAATATTTAATCTCTGTCAGCAGGTTATAAAAAAGTTTAGGTACTGTTACTGTTCACAATTAATCACGCAAAGAGATGACTGTGAATACACTTGAAATAAACTACAGAAAAAAAGAGAAAGTAACAAGTAGAAATTAACTTAATTTAGTAGAAATTAACTTTGTTCATTTTACAATAGTTCATACACTTAAATACTAACCCAAACTGTAATTCATTAGTCTTAAAAATGGAATTAAAATGAATACATGTTCTGGAATCATTTACAGATATATTTTTTCTCAAGAAACATATTGTCATCTGTATACAATAATT
The DNA here is from genome assembly GCF_003984885.1 of Neopelma chrysocephalum. Classification (NCBI taxonomy): domain Eukaryota; kingdom Metazoa; phylum Chordata; class Aves; order Passeriformes; family Pipridae; genus Neopelma; species Neopelma chrysocephalum. Next base: position 2,765,226 of record NW_020897692.1, read on the forward strand.
AAATAACTCTCCTTTGTACCTACACTGCCATAATCTGAATGTTTGTTTTTTAAAAAATATCCATGATTTTACAAGTTAAAAAAATACATGGGCGAACAATCAGGAACTTTGGGAACAAAATACAAGAAACATCAACCACTTAACACAGGAGATTCTCTCTCAGTTCTTACTTTTCTCAGCTGCCCATAAAAGATGGCACACATCGGATTCCATCTGGCAGCACAGACCTAGGTGACCATCGGTATCAAAACATAAGATCACCTTTTCACTTCTGAAAATTCAACACACTCTCACTGCCTTACACAAATTCAAAAGATTATTTTGCCTTCATTCTTCACAGCAGCAGGGCTTGTGTACTGCACTATGTATGTCAGCTATTTGTTAGAATTGTATCAGCAGAATAGAAAATCTGAACTTGGATTCGGATCACTTTACCTTGCCATTCAGAGAAGTATGCAGTTTAGTTAAAGGACCTTTGGTGTCTTCTGGCAGTTTACCTAAAATCTTGGTCCTGCCCTGTATGGGACCAGAATGGAAATAATCTGTAATATTAATTATAATTTTAGATGTAGGCATATCTAAACAGAAGCAATTAAATACCAAATGAACATCACTAATCTACCTGAGACTGTTAAAATGCAACTGTTATCTGTGTACCTCACTTGTGATTGTAGAGTAGTTTTCTGTTGTCATCATTGAATCAGATGCTAAGAAGTTGAAAATAAGATTTGTAATGTCTGTACACACAGTCTTCAACAAGTGTTTGGCAAGGTTAGTCTGAGTCTCATCTGTTAAAAGAAATAAGTGGTTAAATTCACTTATTATAGTTATCTGATTCCTATGACATTATCACAGCACTTCCTAAAACATGGAATCAACCATGAGCAGTATGAGAAAGTTATCTGGATACACGAAGCTAACATCCCTCATTTGCTGTTTCTAAAGGAACATTCTTCAGTAAAAAAGTGAGCTTTTCAGGTCTGTAAGAACATTGTAATGCACTGTTAGTATTTCAAAGGTGTCTGTATAAGCAGTAAACTAGTCCTTCTATAATCCTCCTAAATCAGTAATGAACAACCACTGTTCTCCATCAAGTAATAAGTATGTAAAGGAAAATTCTGCAGGACAAGCAGTCAAACAAATGAGCAGACTTTAAGACCGAAATAGTAGAATTTAAAAAAAAAAAGAGGCTACAGAATACATGTCCAAGAACAAAGGCTCATGGGAAATAATTCCATGTATTCCAAAGCATAGGAATATCAGGGTTTTTTGCTAGTGTTTCCTTTTCTTAGAAGTTTTCCACTAGGAAAATTCTAGAAGAAAGCTGAATACAGCAGAGAATCTTGGAAACGTCTACAATATATTTCTAATGCTAACTTTTCTGTCATCTGAATCAACAACAGACTATCCTCAAGGAGCAGCTACTTTCAGTATCGAACTAAAAGGTTTAAACAGCAGCTTTGTAGAATCAGGTAGTATTCAATTCTTTCAATAGTGGCACAGGTGACAGAATAAAGTGAGCTTACTAAATTTTTTTTTCCCTAGACAATAAAAACTTGGAAGCAATGCAAACACTTGGGAAGGAAGGACAAGAACACACAATTATCTTGACATAAGATATAACAGAATATGGATATGAAATAAAGAGAACGTATTACAATAAGTGTGCAAAGGGATGCACTTCAGCATAAGGGGAGTGTTTGGCAGAGTAAACACATCTCAAATTTTTTCTTTCTAGATTTTCCTTTTTAAACTGTTGCTCCTCTTTGACCTTGAATGTAGATTCTGAAATAAATTTAACATTTTTACCTGTGAAATGCTTTGTTCCTTTTTCAAATAACCGAATGTTGTTGTACAAGTTTGAGAATTCCTCCTGCAAGTCCTTCATAGTCTGTCTTCTGTTAGCTCCAGAGGAAGATGTTGAAGACGTAAAAACAGAACGCACAACTTCCTGATAAGTTTTTGTTAAAGGTCTTAGAATGGGAAAGAAGAAAACATTAAGCAAAAAGTAAAACTGTAGGTTTTCCCAAATATATCAGCAACAAGAAAACTATTTCATTACATAGTAAAGGAATGAGATATGAATGTCACACATGAGATAAATAAAAAGCAAATAATGGAAATCAGGAAAAAATACCGGGAAATTAAAATGTACTTTTGCAATTGCAAATGTACTACTCTTACAGTATGCATGGTATGCAAATGCTTGCCATGGTTTTAACTTATAAAAACTCCTAAACGGAAACAAGATAAAAGATAGGATTTCCAGAAGCAACACTATTCAGAAACTTTCAGGGGTCTGTGGACAGATTTCAGGTCCTTCAAAAGATGCAGTTACTATTACTATTGCACTCCAAGTTTATTCAAGCTTGGCTGTTGCAGTCTTACCATGTCCCTTTTGCTCTAAACACACATATTCACATCATCTTTTGAATGAAATATCTTTTAAAAAATGCATGGATTATCTTTGCATAGATCAGTTTGATGACGTAGGTACTACCCAGTTCACACGGGTAGCAGTGAAGTCACAGAAGGAAGCAAACATGGACATATACCAAAGGCTGTACAGAAGATGGGACCAGTGAAATCCCAACATGGATCAGTGTAAGGGGTGGAAATACACTCATGGAGCTGAAAATAAGCTTGCTGACAAAGCATACAGAACCACATACCGCTAAGCAGAAGCATTATTTCTCATTATTGTGTCAGCGCAGCTTTCTAATACCTAAGGAGTACATAACATGAAGCTGTATAGAAAAAGAATATTATGATTCACTTCTATCAACAAATCACTTTTTTCTGAGCAGGAAAACAGACTGAAGATTCATCTGAAGCGAATTAAGAATTTTGTAACTCCAGCTGAATTACAGAAATTACCTTCTTAGATGTTCAGCAACTTCTGTAATAAGCTCTTCAGGGCAATCCTGCAGGCGGGTCTTTAAGACATCCTCAATTTCCTCTTGAGACATGAAAGGGAACTCTGGCTGCTTATTCCTACCTGTAGTGGCCATGAACAACATTCAATGAGAAAACATTCCATTTAGGATTGCTGCAACTACTCTGTGGCATGAGACACTGACAATCCAAACATCCACAGAAGAAATGCATTATCAACAGTGGAAAAAAAGGGATGACTATACATGACAGTTACATTTTACACATCTGAAAAACTAACAAAATTTCTCTTTCCATCACTTAAGAGCTTCTGAAGTAGTGTACAAGGACATGTATTTTTGATGAGACATTTCAGACTGCTTGGCCTATCTGTAAGTTTAGAAACCATAATCTCTCCAAGACCAGATAGGTTTTAAAGTGCCAAAACTGAATATAGAGTGTTCCTATTTGAAGGATTTCACAAGCTTTTTTTAAACCCCATTTAGTAAGGTACACAATCCTGTAACACAGTATCCTAAACTTGAGGTTACAGTATAAAATTTGAAATGTGACAAAACAATAATATTAAACCAGAAGAGATGTTCCAGTAATAAAACCCACTTCCATGCTGCTTGTAAATGGATACAAATTAGTGCAGCTGTGTTTTGATTTTCCACAAAACATGAAGTTTGCCTGCATGCTGTGGAATTTAGTTTTTACATATAAGAATGAGATAAGGATGATGACAGAGAACCATAAAAGGACAGGCATTCCATGTTCAAGTTGTGGCTTAAAATAGGTTTATTCTGCACATAAAGTAACTGCATGTACAGAGATCAATGATGTTCCTAGTTGTGCCATAGTAGCAATAAGCATACAAAATTACATAAACAAGTGAAAAAGGAGCTTAAATCAGGTTTTGAAAGGGTCTTACTTACATTTTCATGGTTTCATCTGAATTTATCTTGAAATTGTGATTCAATCTATATATTACTATACAATTACAAGAAGCAACAATGGTAACACATGAAAGGTTACACCAAAAAAAAAGTGATTTAACATTGATTTACTCAGTAATTGAGAAGTCCTGAAAAATAACTTCATTTATATGTGAATTACAGCAATCAGTGAGAGCAATATCAAACAAAATATGCTGTACTTCACAACTTCAAATATCATGTTTAAAAGTATTTTTCAGTCAGTATTGAAAGTCTAGGTACTATATATAAAATAGAAGCACACATTTCTAGTGCTCCACTGTTTCATTTGCAACCACTGTTTGTTCTAAGTCTAACAATGCTAGCTTTTACTTCTCAGGAACCCATCCATGCTCCTTCTCCTAACTGAGAAGGCAGAGAAATGGGTGCCAATAGGGAGTGATTCAAATTCCTTTACAAAGTCAGCAGTTATAAAGGTAGCTAGCTCAGATGTAAAAGTCTCAGCTAAACAATATGAATATTTTTTAAAATATTAAAACTTAGTTTTGACTTTATATTTTGTCCCTATGGAGAAAAACTGTTTGATTGCTATGATTTGTTAATTTACGCCATTCATTTACCATACACAGCTGTTACAAAATCAAGTATAACGTTCATCCCAAAATCCAAGGCATTTCCTACATAAAATAAAAAAATACACAAACATAAAATGGTCTAATTTCCTTTACTTAAATTTCTTTTTTAAAGACTAAGCTATACTTTTCAGCGAACATGGTACGTCCATTTCATTTAAATAGCAACATCATATATCCACTGACACAATTCTAACTAAATGGTATTCTCATCTTCTTTGACATTTTACCTGACCTTATCTACACAGTGGGAGAAGAACAGACGTGGAAAAGCAAGTGATAAAAATGCGTTGAATAGACACGAACAGATAGTACCTAAAATAAAACTACAAACCTGTGACAGTCCCCTGTGACTCTTCATCGCTCTCAGCATCCTTTCTTCCTTTCTTCTTGGTTTTCTTAATCTTGATCTCTCTGGCATTGCCACCGCCTCCTGCTCTCACGCTTCCACTGCCCTCTGGTGGGGAATTACTTGCTTAGTACACAGGAAAATTGCAGCATTTAAAAATTTTACAGTAGTATCATAACTATCTGTGTTATTTGTTAATGCTGAACAAAAAGCCACAACCTGATTCTCAACACAACCTAGAACACATATTCCAGAATCTCAGGACCATTAGTTTCATCCTTAAGAAAACAAAGTAACTGAGTCAAAGCTTTGTTTAAGCCAATGTCATTAATGAACACAAATACTAATCATATCAAATGCACATATGATTAAAAAGAAAAAAAGAGCAATATCTTTCCTCCAGCTGAAAACAGATGAAATACCAGTGTCCATAATGCAATGGGAAATTTTCTGTTGGCTGAAAATAGCATCTTAGTAAGCGCTTAGCATCTTTACCCAGTGATGCTGAATAACTGAGCTTTTCAAAAATATTTCAGATAATGTAACTTCGTTAATTTTCAGAGGAAGAATCCTACATGAATAGCAGTTATCCAAAATATTCCTGGAAGCACACATTCAATTAACTAGAGCACTCAATCTTTTTTGACTTTTCCTAGATGACTATAAAGCAGTGAGATGTTCCAGTTCTGACACACATAATGAATTACTTTGTTCGGAGGTCCTGTAATCAATGCATTCAACTGCAGACAGAATTTCAATTTGTTATACAGTCCCTCTCCACAAAGTAAGCTGTTCTGCTGTTTGTTCCCTTTTTCATAGTTTGTTTTTATTTTTTCACTTGACAGAAATTTAAACTCCAGAATAACTGTTCTATACATGCCTTATGCCTTAAGAAAGTAGGTACTTTTCCCATTTAAATATACGGTCCAAGATTCCAAGCAACTGCATTATGTAACAGTACTATTATTTAAGAAAAGACAAGATGCTATTACTTATAAGGTAACTGCATCTGTTACATGCTATACATGGATTTTTAAGCATCACTTTGCAGGAACAACAAAAAAAATAATTAGTGCTTTTCACAAGCTTATTTGAAATATAACTGCATTACAGTCACTACATTACCTAAACTGTTATGTTAGGTTTTTTTAGGTAATATACCTAACAGTCCATAAAAAAAAAATCAGGGTAGTGCTTGCTGATGCTGCAGCATATGTTACCTGTGGATATGAATTTATCTAGTCACCTAGTACAGGCTCAGTAGAGTCTCACTCCTCAGAGTGCTGAAAACTGAAGTCATTCTGTTATGACAGTTCAATTAAGTTTCAAGCTTCTCTGCCTAAGCTATGGCCTAGAAAAATCTGTCTCTTGTTAAGAGTAGAATATACTGTTTTACTTTGCAGATGAGTATATTCAATTAAGCTAGATTCATCAGTGCTCTAATTCTCTTACTTGCAGCAGCACATAACACTCTGCATGTGAGTTCAATATAGATTGCTCAACTGTGTTGTAGCAACACAAGAGTCATATACAGTTTTTGGCACTGAAAGTAGTCTCCAATCTGAATAACATTTTAAAAACCAGAAAGATTTCAATGGGTTAAACCCACACATTTTTTCTTCTTAGATTAAAATCCATCCAAACAGCCACTACACAAATGGAGTAAGGTTTGGGATTAATTTACCTCAAATATACCTCAAAGTAAACTGTCTTAATCCCCAAGTGACTGTTACATGTGCAAACAACAGAAAATTCTCTTGCATGGGTTTCTCAGAAAAGATGTCAAATATTCTCCAAAAAAACACCAAGAAACTTATTCTCAATTTATAAGAAGTTATTTCAGAATTAATATCTCAAGACTAGTAAGAAATATTTTAATTTTCCTGGATTCCTGAAAAGTGGGGACTAAAAGTGTATCTGCACTGTGTAATAAAAAACGGTATAGGTCCCTGAGCTAATACTGGTTTTCCTCAGATTTATGTGACTATACTGTATACAATGAATTCCTTGCTTTTAAAACCAGCTGTCTTGTGTTGGACTCACTCAAGAGACCTTTATGGTAGTTCCTCTGCACTTCTAAGTTGGAAATTAGTTCTCATAGACATAGCTCAGATATATCTACATCCACAGTATAATAAGTGGTTGGATTATTTCTTAAATATCTTCAGCAATGGACTGGAGAGTACAAAATACACAAACTTTAAGTATTTCCAAGGCAAAACAAGCCTTTTTTTTTTTTTGGCTTTAGCTAATATTGATAGTTTTTTACCTGTTGCTTTCTTTCTTCTTTCATCCTTTTTGTCTTTTCTATTAGCATATGAATTCTCTAAACCGGAAGCCTGTTTTAAATCTTCTTCAGTGATTAAATTAACAGGGTTGTTTTTCATCTCCTAAAGTGAAGAACATGCATTTAATAGCAAAAAGATACATACAGGACCAAAAGATACATAAGGAAATATTTAAGCCGTTTGACCATTTTCAAGTACACTAACCAAAGACCATATCTTCCAACTGTAACACATGAAGAGAGATTTATTCTCTTCAAAATTTGGCATCTGATCATACTGTGTGTGTTCCCTGAGTGAACCTGAATATACATTAAATTACATTAAATTACACTGATTACATATACATACATTTTCTTCATTTATTTTCATAAGAGATGTAAAGAAATGATAACAGCAAATAGAAAGTTACATAAGTTATCCTCCAACACTCAACGTGCACTGCATCCTGACCACTAAAAAAACGGTACCTTTTCAGCTTTCTGTTGCATCATATCAGAAAAGAGGTCAGCACAGCTGCTTAGAAATTTCTCACTGACTGCAATGGTGTCACTGAAGACTAAACCTGAAGAGTTTTTGTTTAAAGATCTCATCACTTGCTGAAGCAAAATCCCAGCATCTTCTACTGACAATGAACTGGGCAGAAGAGTCTAGGGTAAAGAAATCAAAATACAATAACCTCATATGTGGATAAACAGAATCCAGAGACATGCCATTTGACACCTGTTATCTATTTAGAAAACATCGCACTTTTAAAATTACACTAGTAATTTAAGAGTACACACTATTTGAAATCTTCTAACATCCTAAATAAGCATTACCCTAAAAACATGTGTTACCTACGCAAACACATGGCAACTTCTTGAAAATGAAGCTCAACAGATATAGAGCAATGCCAAACACAAAACAACAGAGAGCTTTAAAAATGACAGGGTAGTGCTGTAAGACCTAAAATTAGGGTTTAGCAAGGACAAAATGACGAAGATCCCTTTGCTTACTGAAAGTTTTGTAAGAGTTCAGCTTAGACTTTTTTAAAAAAAAAAAAAGCCCAACAGAAATATATTGCTTTCTAGCAGAATACTTTAGTGCTAATTTTGAAATAAAGTTAGTCTTACATATTTATTTATTAACTGAATATCAGTATGTCCTTGACACCTTAAAACTTATATAATACAGGTTTTATGGCTACACCTTTCCGTGTTTTTTTCAGATCAAATCAAAGGCAAATAATGCCTTTTTGTCATTTTAAACTGAATTTTCCTCTTCGACAACATGGAATTTCATTACACATATGTGCAGTTTCAATAAAGTATCATTTGACACAAAAATAAAACAAAAGAAATAAATCCAACAACAATTGAAAGGATTGCTTACTGCTACATCTATCCAGCTTCCAGAGCTGATGGCTTCCTCTACAGAGGCTTCAACTTGATCCACAATTTCTTGACCAACACAAGCTGCTCTCAGAAATAAGAGCTGTGTTGACTTGTATCTTTTTTTAATGTAGCTTGCTGGGTCGGGGATACCAAGTCTGTACAATGCGTCAAATTCTATAAAATAGTTAGATGTCTGTTACAATTAAGTTCCTTCATATACATACAAGATCTTAGGGGATGATTTTATTCTGAAAGCAGGAAATGAAGAATTACATATAGTTTTTATACAAGTAAATGCAGCCTTAAGCTAGTGCTGACCTAAAACTTAGTTCAGTACAAACTACACCTAAACACTGTTAATAGAAATATGAAGATTAAATCATGGACATGACTTTGGCCTGAGTTCAGAAAAAAAATGGCTTTTTTTCCCAGATTCTTATTCCATTAGGTATTAATCTTAATTATATTTTAATTATGTAATTAAATATTTCCAAAATATTCTAATAGAACATGAACAATATTTACAATATATACAATGCCTAAGTGTTTTGTTTTCAAAAGTTACTCCAATATACTCATAGAATCATGCAATGCTTCACAAGCAAAGCATTTCAACTATTTGGCAGTTTATACTTAAGATGTTCAGAAAACATTTAAAGACTTTGACAGATACTCTATCAGTCAAACAATATTACAGAAACACTTATTACTACCACTGTAAATTATGGCAAATCTTTTCAATCTGCAAGACTAACTGTTACTTAGGGACAGACCCTTTGGGACCATAAGGGTACATTCCTCTTTTTATTCAGGTCCACTTTTTCCCATACACATAGGTGTTTTAAAACATCATCATCCAGCATCACTCAGTTCTAAGTTACACAGAGTTGTCTGGATTTAAATCAGGACACTACTGTTACTCACTCCAGTTCCACAGATGTTATTTTGGAAAAAAATTCTTCCTGTGCACTGCAAATTTGGACTATTAACAGTCAAAGTTTGGTTGTAATCTAGACACCTGCCATGATCATCTGAAAAATCTACAATGAGCAGTCTAAGAAATGTTTTTGAAGCAGTAATAAAAGTAGCATTTGTAGCTCTGTCTGTGAGAAATAGTTACTGTTTAGCAATACGGTTCAATCTGCTGAAATACAGTTGTCATAAAGTAACACACATCATTATAAACAAGATGGTCTTTTAACAAAGGAGTATCAACTACTGTACTGATTTTCATTTATTCTTGTGAGGCTTCACTCTAGGCACTAGCTATATTAGGGTAAGATCAATTACCTAAACTAGTTTTAGAAAGATATTTTATCTATGAGAATATAGATTAATTACCTAAGTAACCATTCTGCTTGAAAAAAGAATCCACCCAGTTGCTCTGTGTTCTGGCATAGATATCTGGAACAAACACAGCCTTATCCTGTCTCCCACCAACCACAGTGCCTTTTAGACGACCAGTGTTAACAAGTTCTTCTAGTAAAGCTACAAGAAGAAAATAAATTAAGAGATAGTTTCCATGTCAACATATCCATTAAGCAAAAGATAGCAATTATTTTCCCTAGTTTGCTTTTTCTTTCTTCCTACTAATTAGTTGTCTGTGCTTGTTCTAGTGAAACATTTCCGAGCTCTATCAATTATTTTTAACACTTATGAGAATGTCTTCTTAAGAGCTCTGAAAATCATACATTTCAAAACAGTGAGCCACAATGGCACGATCAAAGCATTTTTTATACTTAGGCAGCTCAAGTTTTTAATTTAGAAAATGCAGACATAAGAGAATCTTACTCTGGCCAGACAGAAAAATATATGAGCATTTTATTAAAAATGTTCTCTTTGAATTCATTGCTTACATGTTAACCAAGATGAAAAAAAGAGATCTAAACACACTAAAATGACATGAAAAACTCATGAAAAACTGCTACCTAAACTGTCTAACAGTTGCCAATAATAACCTCTTGAGAATTAACAAATACTGCTGGACAAAGAACATACTGGTAACTGGCAATGCCAAAGTACTAAGCATTTCTTGATGCTAAATAAGATTTTTTTTCAATCCTTCAAAGGTGTACAGGAATATCTGATTTGCTTCCTATGTTCTGCTTTTGCCTTTTCATAATACAATAGATACATTTAAAAAAATCAGTGACATCAACTGCCAAGCTCTGCTAACTTCCAGAGCTTTATTGGATGGTTTTTTTATCCTCAGTTTGAGTTAATTCCTATTTCATTAACAGACAGGTTTTACTCTGGAACAAAACATTAAATGGTATCACATGGTATGGCTTCTTCCTCATTAAATACAAGCAGCAGTCAACATTACAACATGCTTACTACAGCATACAGAGGTTTAGCAGGAAAATTTACCAGAAAACATGGTTCCAGAAGAAATATTAAATCATGATTTTTTTTGGTCAAATATGCCTATAGTGTAGATGAGCCTCTATAAGCTAGCAGCTATTGAACACAACTGCCACTAGCACAGCTGAACAGTACTTACACTGAAAAAATACAGAAAAAAGAGAAACCGATTTAAACAAGATATAGTTTTATGTAATCTAAGACAAGAGCTAGAAATCATGTTCTGCCACGGTTCAGTTACACTGTATAAAATGGAGCTTATAAGACCAATTCTGGAAATAAAATTAGATTTTTATACTTCCTAATATTTTAGTTACCTTAGAAAATAGAGTCAATGTCCCTATTCCACTTAAGCGACTGTCAGACAATACAGTTCTCTGGTTCTCTTGGTTCTTTGTTTCCAATTCAACTTCTTCTTACTCAAAGTTTTTTAGGAAAAAAAATTAGACTTTAAGGGACTTTCAATTAATTTTGTGGAGCACTAGCAATGAACCAGAGTCTTTAAAGAAAGAAGACATCAGAAGAAAAGAAGTGAAATGAAGTAGTCAATTAATTTCTGTTTTACATGAAGTGCCAGTTCTAAAACTCCAAGGCAGAGGAGGTGCTCTCAGAGTTTTCACAGACCCTGCTACAATTATGCCTGGATACTATTTTGTTTTAAACCAACAGGACCTCTGCAGAACTACCATAATTTCACACTTATTTTTAAGAGTGACCAAGTAGTTTGCTGTGTTCTATTAGGTCTCTGTCAAAGTCTGGTAAAGACAGTAAGCATCCCTACATGTCTGTCCCACATCAGTAACATAATATTCAGAAATTAAGCACATCTGTGATTTTATTATGCTTTTTAACCTAAAGAGTTTCTCATTTCTGGAACTACTTTCTATCATAACTTCATGCCAGCTTAAGATGAATAGCAGCACAGCTATGTGACAGAACCAAAGAATAATGTTTATACTGTCTAAACCCAAGCGTTGATTAAATAATTAGCTCTTTGTAACTTATACAAACATTACATTGAGCTTACATTTTTATTCGAGAAGAGACAGAAAGCTGACAAAGACCACTTTAAAACACATTGCAAATAGTGAGAAACATAAAAAGTGAAAAAAGTAACATTAAAAAGTATTTTTCAGGTTTTCAGCATTCGTGAAATTGAAATGGTATCTCAGCAAATGGACACAATAAAATCACATGTACTCTGGCACTGAGTAAAAAGATAAAAAGCCCTTTGAAACTTACAAAACTGCAGAGGTAATGAAAGACAGTGAGAAAAACTAAAGAAAAACAAACTCACTAAATAAAACCCCCAGGAAAATACTAGAAATACATATTCTGATGATTACTGGTGACAAGAAAACACTAGAACTTCAATTCACATTAACACTGTCCACGAGCAAAGCACAATGATGTACGTGAAGGACTTGTTTGAAGTAGACTGTAACAAAATACTGAAATTTGCTGGGTATCGAAATATTACTATACTGTAATTTAACAGATTTTCCTTTTGATCTATGAATACCTGGATGGTACTTTAAGAAAGAAGTGGAAATTTTAAATTGATTATGTGAAAGTAGAGTGTTTATATGGTTTTATTTAAGTGCTAAGATTTTTTAATTAATAAGCTTGTTGCAAAGAACAAGAAGGTCAGCAAAGACATACCACAGTGGACCTAAAGTGAGCAATACCCTGAAGGCAAAAAGATCCAATGAAACAAAAGAGAAGTATTAACCTTCCTGAGAAGAGATAGAAAACCATTAAAGGATTTTTAAAGACCAGCAGCACTTGGTCAGCCAGTCATACAAGACTAGAATGCTTGAAGCAGCATTTTGGAGAGATAGGAGCGGGTACACAGAGAAAAACTGCAACACCAGAAGTGACAAACAATTAAGTAGTGCCTAAAGATTTCAGCAGTTGGATAGAGAATCTTTATGCATTTCTATTCAGAAAAGGAACTGCAGAAAATAAAACCAAACAGTTAAGGATATGCTTTCTCTCTCAGCACATAAAGTCATTTAACTAAGAGTATAACAAAAGCACTGCCTCCATTATCACAAAGAAAAGCCAGTAAATAAAATCCTGAGCAGTTAATTGTATTTGGGTACATAAAATCTGTCCCCTTTTGTGTGCTTCACTGATAAAACTGCCAGTAGCTAAGGGTAAATAACGAAACAGATGACTAAATAAGTACTGTACTTCTTGCATCGTTCTGCCCCCAGAGGCATTTCATCAACATATGCTTTCACTGCTTTAGACACAGAGAACATCCCTTCAGTCCTGGATAGCACAAAAGGTTTAATACTTTCTACAGTGAAGAGAAACATATTATTCTTTATTCCAGAATTAAGTCTATATACTAAAATGCTTCTTTGAAAGCACACTTATAGTAATGAAGAATGAATTACCTAACAAACACAAAATATTCTGAATGAAACTCACAGTAAAGTAAATGTTCTTGAAATCCATACCGAGTGATCAAGTTACTTACAGGTGTAGGCCTTGGAAAAAAAAAACAAACAACAAAACAATATAAGTTAATGACATGAAATTGATGTGGAGAATCCATAAGTAAGAAAGGTTACTCCAGATGGACAAAACTACATAGTGTCTTAGCCTCAGGGTGCTACACTGATGTTTGAAATAGTCTAAAGGTTTTAATTTTGAATTACTGTGAAGTTACATCTTACAAAGCTACTATAATTATTGTAAGGAAACTTTTGCTCTCCCAAGTTTTTCTCTTCCTACAAATTGCCACAGAAGCTTATTGCTTTAATAAGAAAAACTTATATAAACTTACGATCACATGTAGTGATCATATCAATATGTAACTGACTAGGAAGTCGTAAAGTGATAATGAGGACAGATATTCTACAAGCAAATGAAAGAACTATGGATTAACATTTTCTTCAGCCAAACACCTAAAGTATGTTGTACATTGTGTATTGTTATACTTCCCTTGTTCTCATTTCAAAAGGAGGTCCCAGTTTCTAACAAGTGAGTCTAACGTAATTGAATATTTCACTTAGGAACTGAACTTAAGGGAATCTATACATAGGCCTTTATTTTCTTTTCTTTTTCAATCACAACTGAATTTGGTCCATAAAGACCTATGGTAAAAATATTTTAACATATGGTTGCAGGCGTTGCAATTTACCGAGTAATCGCAGTGAAGAGACCACGGATGCGTGCTCGATGGCGGGACACAAAGGCTTCTGTAAAAATCACCCCACGGTTTTCCTGGTCTAGTTGCCCATGAATAATTCTGCCCAAACGCCTGGATAATGCCTGTAAATAGACGAATTTAGCTTCTCTTAGAATGTCCTCTTCTATCAGATATACTTGTATCTAATGACAACAGAAAACTCTGCAGAAGAAATAAGTGTGGTTTGGAGATGCACAAAGAAAACTAAGATTTAATCTTTGTTTTAGTTTTGTACGAACCAGTGACTGATGAATTCACTGGCCACTTTTTCAAAAACTCAAGATAAAAATTAACAATAATAAACATGAAAGAGGTGCAAACAGTTTATAAATGTGCATCCTTGCAAAGTGAACTAAAGCCACGAGATACTACCCAAGAAACAAAGAGAAACCACGTAACAATTTCTGTATGTTAGAAATCTTTTTGTAGAAATTGATCCTGCGACAAATATTAGAGGAAATCTGTTCACACATTGAGAGTCAATAAGGTTGGCTGTGGTACCTAATATGACTGGTCACTTGACACATGTCACGGGATTATCCTTTGAAAAAAGCATCTTCCAAATAAAATTCAACTTTGACTGAAAGTCAACAAAACAGAATTCTCCCTACCCTTTTAAACACTCTGCACTCACTAAATGTAAATAGTACTTCTGGTTCTAGTTTGAATGTCTGGCTTCAGTTCCTAAAAATTAATACTTGTTTTATCTTTTTTGAATAAACTGAAAGGACTCTACCATCGTATTTCTGCTTCCTGGGTAGCTAATTAGACTGGTGAAATTACTTCTACATCTTTAGTGTTTCCAAAAAATTTTTAGATCTTACGCTAATCTAAACTGTTCCTAACACTACTAACAGTTCCTAACAGTCATAAAGATTCAGAAGAAATTTTGCCAGTAGTGAAAAAGCAAACATCAACCCCAATCTGTGAACAGCTGTTAAACTGCAACCTTTAGGTACCCGATACTTTTCTGCTTAAAATGACAAGCAGTTCATCACAATTAAAGCAATGGATAATGCAAAGATAACAAAAGAAGATGAACACAATCAATTTTGCATTTGCTAGGTTGGTGGTTTGCATCACCTGTATCAGGAAGTCTCCTGGAAGGTCGTATGCTTTACAAAGTTCTGATATTGTCACCTGGCCAGTTTCCTGAAGTTTATCATTTATTTCTTCCGCTAATTGATCCAGGTAACTCCTTATTTAAAAACAAGAAAAAAAACCCCAAACACAACACATTAAGTGTGAAATTCAAGATCAGCCTCGAGATGACATGCTGAATTAATAATTTACCTCTTCTAATATACCTCTTTCTGCTGCACGTTTACAAAAATAAACTGAAAGTTATTTTAAATGAATAATGGAGAACAATGTAAGTGAAAAGGTGTTGTTTCTTAAAAAGCCTGCTAACCAGGTATTAAGATGGGTCATTTATCTGCTTGTATGAAAATGTCAAAAAACAGAACAAGGAAAACACGTCAATGAAACTTAGAAAAAGGCTAGTGAGCAAGACAGGTCTTATTTCAAGAGAGCCAGGAACTTCATATTCTTGGATATGAATAGATCCTGCAGCTTCATAAATAATAAGGACCATCCATAAGAGTAATATGGTTGTTAGTGTGCTGAAAGCCATGCAATATCTAGCTCAAATATCTTAGGCTAAGAGGTGGGAAAAAATGAGGTTTGTCAACAGCTGAGGTAGTTAGCACAGCCATAGAGCAAATGAGGTGTGGCTGCTGTACACAAAGACACCAGGGTGAACCCTCTTAAGTGCAGGACACCGGACACAGACATTCAGTAAGGTCTTTGCTCCATGGATTCACTGGATGCTTTGCTGAGATAGGCCTCACTTGCTGTTTGGAAAAGTAGCATTGATCACCACCAACCAGCCTCAGCCCCAGCACCAGCCAAGAAAAACTTATTTCACTTCAGAAGCAACAAAGGCTGGATGTTATTTTTAGTTCGTGTTTTAAAAAATAAAAAAGCTGTGATTTATACATACTGCTCCTGAAAGTACTCACTCATTTATAAGCTGTCCCAATACAAGCTGAATAGTTTTTTCAGATTTAACGATGTCATTAGCTCTGTTTTCAATGTGTAGAAGGTCCACATTTATTACCTAAAAAAAAACCCCAAACCATCAACAAAACCTCTTATCAGAACTTTAAATTGAAAATAATTCTCAAACATTGAGATATTACTTACACACTTCTATGTCTTGAGGAAAGGTGCTTTTATTTTTTTCTACTATTGTATACATACAGAATTAATCTGTGTTTTGAAATAAAGCAGCGGTGCTTTAGGGGAAAAAAGCTCTCTTTGCAACTGTTCCTTTTAACCCCATAAGGTTAAAAGAAACCTATATAATAAACAAATACCAGAAAGCGGTGTCAGAAAATAGTAAATTGTCTTTCAGAGAGGTTTTCTGATTCCAAGTAATTTTGCTTAAGCCTGAAGGGAAAATTAGTCACAGAGGAAGACTACTGGAGGATAAAGATTAGTGGAGACAAGAGATTAATGAAGAGGGAAGATCCAAAGAGGCATGCAAAGTTAATTATGCATGCTCCTGCAGCTTTCAATTTAAATGGGAAATCTATTTCTTTTCTGTTTGCCCTCCACAGTCTACAAAGAAAAGAGTTCATAAAGAAAATCTGTGTATTTCAGTGGTGATTTCAGAAGTCGTAGATTAGCATTAAGCAGAGAGGAGCTTTCAATAAAGCAATAAATGGATGGATTAAGTAATCTGCAGAACTCTGACATGAGTTACCAGTTCTTCATAAAGTTTGTTCTGCTTTAAAAAAATAACTTAGCTGGAGTATAACTAATGAATATTATATTTACAATATACATGGTGAAGAAAAGAAAGAAGTACATAGTTTTATTAGTAGAGTTACCTGTTGTAAGTCGACAATGTTAACTCGACCTTTAAGAAAAGTACAAATACACTTTTAGTACATAAAATATATTTGAACAAAATTTAGAATACTGCATAGTCCACTGTGCACACAATATTTCTTTACTTTTTTTTGTAGATCAATGAAACTAGTCCACGAGTTCCAAAACAGAGATTGTCGAAACTTTCTACTTTTGCATGATGTTGCTAACAAAAGACCAGCAATTTTTAATTCAATCCAAGCTGTCACACTGATCTGATACAAAATGGCATAACACAAACAGAGGCATTCCTGTGGTAATAGTAACAAAATGACTAACTTGTATAAACATAGCAAGAAGTTAGTTTTCCAAAAACATGATGCTGTGAAATTCACCTTTAATTATAATTTAAAGTACAATACACTGCCTGTTCATTAAAACCATTGACAAAAAGCAGCCTGAAGAGTATTTGCTTTCTTATATATTTAAGTCAGATCTTACAAAGCAGATGGCTCTTCACACTGGTAAAATAAAAGATCTGTCAATGACTATTTACAAATATTATTATTACTATGGCACAAAAGGAGAATGATTTTGAAATTCCAAATCAAGGCCAAACATCTGGGCCAGATACTTAACCATATTAAAATGCCAAATTTCCTTCAAAAGGGTTCTTAGACAACGTTACCTCAGAAATTCTGTATGGGTGAAAATAAACCAAGTAACATATCTTGGTATGCTTACCTAGAAGCTTGACACAGATCTGAAGTGAAAATAAAGTAACAGTAGGTGAAATAATGTGTAGGTAAAGCAAATGGAAATGAGCTGACTTTTCCTGAAAGATTAAGGCTACTGAAAACTTTCAAGTTCTTTCTGTAGTCTTAAAAATTAACTTCCAAATCCAAAGGAAGAAACCAAATGCCACACTTACCACCACAAACATGAAGCTCGTCCCGGATCTCCTTACTAATCTGTGCTGGAGTAACATACTCCTTGCCATCAAGTGTGTGCACTACTTCCAACTGCTTCTCCGCAATCAGTTTAGTGACAATTTCTATACAGTTCCGTTCCGACAATCTATCAACAGCATAAAGAATAAGCAGTTATTCTAAGTAAGTACTTGCTAAAATTATTTTTAAATTGATGTTCCCAAAACACTAAACACAGGAAGTACAATGAAGATTACTTGCTGTTCTATGCGAATATACTTTTTCAGACAAAAACCTCTACTGTCTGAATCCGGCTTATCACACACCAAATCATCCATTCGGCTTCACTTACTCGGGTCATCTCTCCAAAACAACTTTTAGTCTCCTCCTGAACAGCTGTCAGCCCTGCCAGCTGTAAGAATGCACCTGCTGGTGAATTTTGGAATGGCTGTGCTTAAACAATTCATGTCTTTCATCCTTCTGTCCATTTCTATTTTATTTTGCGCGTTCGGGATTTATTTTTTTTTTCTCTTTAATAAAAACAAGTTCTGGGCAATCCCGACTGGTCAGCCAGACATAAAGAAGAAAGCAAGCGCTGGAGCTGTGCCCATGTCGAGCAGCTTGAACATACCCAGTCGCTTTCCTGGGCCCGCACGTACCTTGTGGGGTCCCAGTTGCCCCTCGGGGCTCACGAGCACCAGCACAAGGGGAACTACCGAGGGGCCGTGCCAGGCTGAGTCCCCCGGGTGTGTCCGGGCCGGGGGCCGTGCGGGCGACGGGGGAAGGGAGCGCGGCCGGCGCGAGGAGGGGGCGGCGGCAGACGGGCCGCAGCGACGGGCGGCGGGCTCGGCGGCGGTGCCGGCGCCGCCCTGCTCACCTGTGGGCCACCTCGGCGAACTGCGCCCGCTGGAAATCGGCCGCCAGCCGCCGGATCTCCTCCCAGGCGGCCGCCATCGCGCCGCGCCGGACACGTCAGCCCCAGCCGGGCGGGCGGCGAGCACCGAGCGGGCACTGACCTCCGCCCGCAGCGCCGCCTGGCGGGCCGGAGCCGGCCCCGCGCCTCCTCACGGCCGCCGTATTGAACACAAACAAACACACAAACAGCAAACCACGGAAAAATGGGGAAAAATGTGGTTTCTCCACGCGGGCCTAACTCCAGGAGCTGGAGCCTAGCGGAGGTGGCCACGGGAGCAGGCACACGGTGTTGTCAGCAGCAGCGATGCGGGGGTGCAGCACAGCGCTGGCCTGAGAGCGGCTTGTCCGGCGGGGCGGGGACTGCTTAAGGTGGGCCTGATATGTGAGCCGGGCTTTCAGAGTGTTTGTGGAGATGCGAGCTGCCCTTGGAGCCGCCGTTGCCGGACACCGAAATGAAATTTAAAGTGCAAGTGAGTTATGAGGTCACTAGTGTCTCCATTTAGCGGCACCGCTGTTACACAGCGAGGAGCAAACCAAATCTATATATACGTGAGACCAGAGCTGCACAGAGTTAAAGGCCTTTTCGGCTGTTACATGAAGTTGGATTGTCTGTGGCCATGGCTGAGGGCACTGCACAGGGAGTGCTCCCGCCCCAGGGCAAAGAGAGGCAGTCTCAGCCATCAGTGCACGGCACTTTCCACGCGGGACAGCAGTAGGAGACTGTGAGCTGCCCAACACCGGGAAAGGCGTCCATGCTGCTCAGGCTTTGTCATTGTCCTTCCATATTTCTTGCATAACCACTGTTTTCACTGACACCAAGCATCACTGTGACTCTGCCTTCCAAAAGTCAAGGGAAAATCTTGCTGGCACAGTTTAAATAGCGAGAACAAATATTTTGCAAGGTACTGGCATAGTAAGTTGTAAAAGCATGTTTATGGTGTGAGAAGTCCGTGGCTTCAGTTTTACTGGTCATTTTCTCTGAGATGAGAAACTAGGTGCAGGATTCATTTTGCCTAGGCATCTGAGGTTCGCTGTTGAGGTCTGGCCTTGGAGCCTTCGTAGGCAGCAAGACACGCTCCTCAAATTGTTGTGAAGCTCTTCCTAAAACATACATCTAAACCAAGTTCGCTAATTACTCACAGGAGGGACGTACCTGTCTTCCTCCACATCCAAAGAAGACAGCAAGGAAAATTGCTTAGCCATATCCTTGATTTAGACATATTTCTGTGGAATGAATAGTGTATTGGAAGGATAGATAAAAATGTGATAGCAATTGTGGGGGCTATTTTAATGAAAATTATATAGAAACAGGCTACCATAGGGACCATCAAGAAAAAGAACTGAGAACTTAAAACGGGATTCCTCCTACCTAACCTTGAATGTATCTGAAGTGCTTTAATTATGTGTATAGTCTGCAGGTTACGAAGATTTCAGCTAAAGTCCGAATCTGTCTTCGGACTGGCCAAATTGGGCATTGTAGTTAAGATCCAAAAGTGAAATATAATGGTGGACCTTCCCTTGTGTGTGTATGACTTGAGTTCAAGCCACAGTTGCCAGATATTCATATAAATACAGAACAGTTGTAAGCATATAGATATTTCCAGATTGCGGGCACTGTTTTGAGTCTTCAGTCAAAGAAATTTTATAAGGACCCTTTTCTTTTGACATGTATGTACACATGCACAACATGTGCATTAATATTTTCTATACCTAATTGCTATTGAAGTAACAATTCAGATTTATTTTTTTCTGCAGAAATCAATTTTCTTTGGACAGCTTATAGATTAAGTTAAATCTTTTTTTAAAAATATAGTAGCTGATTTGTTTTACTATACGTGCACAAACCTCTTGCAGTTAACTAAGTGCTAATGTTATTTGCATCTGTTTTATGCAATAGGGATGATGCTGAAAAATAAAGTTGATATCATTTATTTTACTACAGTACTCCTGAGTTCACTGATTCCAGATCCACCACAGTGATAGAAATGCTTTTATTTCATTGTTGCAAATATATAAAAAAGGTGTGAAGGTTTTTGTAGCTTTAATGATAGTGAAAGTTTAAATAAACCTTTTTGTAATTATTATAATAAGGATTTATGGCTATATTTCATTGACACAAAGCAAAGCAAATAATATCTTATGAAGGCCATGCACAGAATTATATTGATTCACTCTGGGAATATCAATTACCCTGTCTTTACTGGGAATAATAAAAGCAAATGATGAGGTTATTAATCCTGTCAAAATGAATCAATGCTGTCTGCATGACATAAAGTACATTATGAAATTTTGTATTCTAATATTAATGTAATAATATAATAGTTATAGTATGTGAGTTTTTTTGACCACATGAAGTATTTTTAGCAGTTCATAGAAAATTCACAGAAAGAATGAGTAAGGCAAAATAGAGAAGAACAAAGTTCCTAAGAGGTGTGGTTTATCAGAAAACTTTTTGTTTGGCATAAAAAGTGAATTAGATGAATTCTGATATGCATAGTATATTTTCCACTCAGAAAGAGCAGTGCCACACCTTGTTCATCTGGGAATCAAATCTAGCTGATATTTAGAGGGCAGTTGGACTATGTGCAGACTATATGTTTTTGATATAGGGAATTTATTAAGATAAAGGCAGGAAATAGCAGTGTTATGATGAAAAAGTAGAAATGATGCAGGTGGAAATGAGTAAATAATTGTGTAATAGGATGTCTGAAAATAGTTTGTAAACTGAATGGAGTATAAATTACATTTTTTAAATGGTTCTTTCATTCCACATTTGTCATGATATTATCTTCATAACTTGCTGGTCACCTTTTCCAACCAAACAGATGAGTTTGTGAATTTAAAAGGTTTAGCTATCAGGTTTTGCTCATTAATGTGCTTACTTTGATTTTAGCAATCAAAAAGGTTCCCTCACATCTCATTTGCTTTTTACTGTGCAAATATTCAAAATTTAAGTAACAATTTTGATGTGGTGGTTCAGAAGGATTACTCTGATGAAGGAACAGGTGTCTAATAACCCCTTCCTTTATCAGAGAAAGCTGGCAGGATAAGGCCCAAGCTTTTTTTAAATGATAACTGGTTATTGGACTTACATTGGAAGGATTTTCACCCTAGCTGTGTGTGCCATGGGCAGCTTTGGCTTTTTTCATTTTCACTGTCCCTTTTTAATGCACAGTTATAAATAACAGAATGGTTTGCTTTTCACTGTACTCTTTTCTTTGTTCCTGTCATGTTGCATGGTGGCTGTGCTAGTGGGAGGGTGCTTAGCTCAGCCTTTTCTGCATAATTGGTTCAGTTAGGAAACAGCATACTTTCAATTGGTTAGTGTGATTACCTACCTAACTGTAGATAGGAGAAATTTGGTATTCATTTGGTTCTTTCTTGGCAGTGAATATTCATTCAATAATAAAGCCTCTCTGAGCCAAATATTTATAGACACACGGTATGAAACAGCACATATATATGGAAAGTCTCACAAATGAGTACTAAATGCATCAGCAGCTGCCTTATTCGTATGCTTTATGCGTGTGGTTCAGACAGGTATTCATAAAATTATATTCAGTATCAGGTTTTTTACTGTTTTAAGTAGCTCTTTTCTTTTTGTTAATAATTTTTTAGTGGTATTGAAGTTTTCTAAGCTTTAAAGTATAAAGTTCAGTTTATATCCTTTTTTGGCAAGGATAGATTAAAAGACTAAATGTAGTGAAATGTTTAAATGAGCTAATTCCCACATTGTTTTTTGACCAAATCCCCTCTAATCTTTTCTGAGGTTAAACATAGTATACAGAATTTAGAGTGACCATTTGTTTGACCTGATCTTTGAACATAATTCAGGGCATGTATTCCTGCAGGTTTTCAGTCATATGACCAGTGAAAAATCAAATGTTTGTATCTGTATTTGTTGAACAAATTGAAAAAAACAAAAGCCACTGTAAATACCCATATTTTGTCATTCCACTGAATATTTTGATTAATGCTAAATAGGAGACCAATTTGTCAGTAATAGCATAGCATGTCATGCTGAGACACTGCAAACATTAAGTATATCTTACTCCGATGTACTGAGCTGTCATGGAACAGAGCATTGAAGTAGTATATAAAATTTGCATTTGTACTGAGCCAGAAGTCCTTGTAAAATATTGCAAACAATATAAAATATATGCTATTGCATAAATAAACAAGCATTTATGTGATTAAATGCAACAGAGAAACTTTTAAGGTCAAAATCCAATGCCAAGCAAAGACTTGAGTAGCAATTAAGATCAGAGAAAGAAAATAAAAGCCCATAAAGATAGAAAAGAAGTACAGATTTATTTTGAATATAATTTCAAAATGCAGTATTGACAAATATGCGAATAAAAAGAACACCAGATATTTTTATCCCCAGAAAATTTCACAGTAGTGTATTTTCATAGTTTGATGTGATCTTTATTAGGCCTGTGTTGTAGTTGAGCTGTCATTGATCCCATCCTGAAATAGGGAACTGAGATTCTGCATATTCTTGACAGACACTGAAGCATCAGCACAAGTGCCAGCTCAGGGCACAGTGTAGATTCAAGTACTAAAGGTGCTGAAAGTCTATTGCCATAAAATGGAAGAGTACTTCATACAAATACAGTATTCTGTATTTCACATAGGAGAGGGAATTTTAATGGAAATGAAGGAACCAGGTTTCAAGCCTGGCTGCCTGCCTCTCTGTCACCTCTTCACCCCTGAAATTGCCCCTTTGATCCATGTGGTTTCCATCACTTTACAGGGGAGGAGGCTTTTGACTGTAGTTTCTCTCTCTCCCCCATCCTCCTTGGGCTGCTTTCAGCCCTGAATGAGAATAGAAACTTTGGATCACTGGTTTGCCTTCTCTCATATCACTTCACAGATGACCACATGTTCCTTATTTTGAAGTACAAATAGTAATTCGGTTGTTCTCTCATCCATCTGCAAAGCTGTTTTGGAGTCAGTCTGTCTAGATTATTTCATCTGATTTACAGACTGACTTAATGAGCATTAGGGTTTGTGTCACTGTAACACTTTAGTTGAATTAGTCTACTACAGAATCAGTGTGGCCTAAAAATATATAATATTTGTGAAAAGTGTTAATATGATGCAAGGATGCTTCAGATAAGATATTTCTGGTAAAGATGGGAGTGTTGATGCTACAGAAAATGGTTAATGGAAGACAATGGTTATCAGAATCATGCACAATTCTAACTGTCCAAGCTAAAAAAAAAAAAAAAAGGAAAAAATTCCTGTAAGAGCTGTAGGTACGAATTATGAGGACAAGGGAATGGAGGGTCTGTTTTACAAAAAGGATCTGTTTTTGCTTTTAAAAATCTGAAACATGATTGAACCTTTAATCAGAAATTAAAAATATGATATATTAAAAAAAGCTATAATTAAGTTGGAGACAAATTTGGCAAAAAAAATCCCCAAACAACCAGAATAGTGAGGTTCTGTAACTACCTCAAGATGTGAATTATGAGCCAAACAACTGAACTGGTTTTCAACTGGAATTTTCTAGGGGAGATGAGACTCAGTTGTCTAAACTATCCAGGGTCAGGATCACCATAGGAGATGTGTCCTGTGTGGTAACCTGCCAAGTTGCAGTAGCCCAAATGTTTCTGCTTGTATTCTTGCATACTATTTGCTAATCCATTTCCTGACTGCTTTTACCAAAATTTGTTTACATGGGTAAGTTAAATAACCAATCCTACACTTTGGCTTTTCTTTTGTGAACTGAACAATAAAATTATTTGAAAAAGTGAATTTTAACATCTTTCTAGAAAACTAATTAAACAGACTCAAGTAAAAGTATTTTCAGAGAAAGCCTTCAAAGGGTGAATTTTGTATTATTTTTTTGTTTGTTTCAACTTAGAGCAGCATCAAGCCTCTGAAATTATAGGCTTACTCAAGCAGAACAACTGTTCTATTTTAGCTCAACATATTAATCCATTCAATTCTGTGTCATTTTGTTTAAGGATGCCTTCATGTTGCGCACAGTGCAAACACCACAGATGTGCTAGGATAAAAAAAGTCCAGTATCTTTCAGATGGATCTTTATGAAATGCCAATGCATGCTGAGAAGAAAATTCTTCCTTCTATTAGAAACAACACAGCAAAAAAAAAAAAAAATCCAAACTTTCTGCTAAAAATCTTCCTGAGTGCTCAAATGATAACCACTGAATCTAAAGAATCAGATATTTAGGTAGAAAAGATATGCCTTAGATTTTGGTTTTCTGCACCATGTGTTTATTATTGTGTTGCTTTTTTTCAGGACTGATGTAAACTTTAAATCTCAGAAAAATTAATTTAAAGAGATTTTCCTCTTCTGTTTTCTCTGCATGTCACATTATCTCAGTATTTGGATATTAATTAACCCTTTCCCTACAGAAGTCACCATCTTTTAATGTCAGTCTAATGAAGGAGCACAGAGAAACTGCTGATGGAGGGTAATAGGAGAATTAAAAGCCAAAAAGGAAAAGGTGAAAAAAAAGTAGAATTCATGGATTCATCTTACCTATCCCTTTACTCTGGGCTGGGAAATGATGTCAAGATTAGTGGGTTTTCTCGTAC
The DNA here is from genome assembly GCF_003984885.1 of Neopelma chrysocephalum. NCBI lineage: Eukaryota > Metazoa > Chordata > Aves > Passeriformes > Pipridae > Neopelma > Neopelma chrysocephalum. The sequence goes on from NW_020897692.1 coordinate 2,790,534, forward strand.
AATCTGGATGCAATCTACAATTTAAAAAAAAAATCTGTTTAACTGTGTTCCTGAGAGTATTTAACACCTTCTTTACCTCAGTTTTCAACAGTAAGACAGGTTGTCATGAGGACAGCTGGCTTCTGGAGCTTGTAGACAGAGATAAGAAGCTGAATAACTCCTCTGTAATCCGGGAGGAAACAGTTAGCGACCTGCTGAGCCACTTGGATCCTCACAAGTCTGTGGGACCAGATGGGATCCACCCAAGGGTGATGAGGGAGCTGGTGGAAGAGCTCCCCAAGCCACTCTCCATCATCTACCAACAGTCCTGGCTCACTGGGGAGGTCCCAGATGATTGGAAGTTAGCGAGTGTCACACTGATCCACAAAAAGGGCAGGAAGGAGGACCTGGGAAACTACAGGCCCATCAGCCTGACCTCAGTGCCTGGCAAGGTTATGGAGCAGATCATCCTAAGTGCAATCTCACAGCACCTACAGGATGGACAAGGGATCAGACCCAGCCAACATGGGTTTAGGAAGGGCAGGTCCTGTCTGACCAACCTGATCTCCTTTTATGACTAGGTGACCCACCTGGTGGATGAGGGGAAGGCTGTGGATGTGTCTACCTGGACTTCAGCAAAGCCTTTGACACTATCTCCCATAGCATTCTCCTGGAAAAGTTGGCAGCCCACGGCTTGGACAGGGGCACTCTGTGCTGGGTTAGGAATGGCTGGAGGGCCAGGCCCAGAGAGTGGTGGTGAATGGTGCTGCATCCAGTTGGCGGCCGGTCACTAGTGGTGTCCCCCAGGGATCAGTGTTGGGCCCAGTTCTGTTTAATATTCTTATTTTACAATTTACATGAGGCAATTGAGTCCACCATCAGCAAATTTGCAGATGACACTAAGTTGGGGGGGAGTGTTGATCAGCTGGAAGGCAGGAGGGCTCTGCAGAGGGACCTGAACAGACTGGAGAATTGGGCTGATTCCAATGGGATGAGGTTCAACAAGGGTAAGTGCTGGATTCTGCATTTTGGTCACAACAACCCCCTGCAGCACTACAGGCTGGGCACAGAGTGGCTGGAGAGCAGCCAGGCAGAGAGGGACCTGGGAGTTTGGATTGACAGGAAGCTGAACATGAGGCAGCAGTGTGCCCAGGTGGCCAGGAAGGCCAATGGCATCCTGGCCTGTATCAGGAACAGTGTGGCCAACAGGACCAGGGAAGTGATTCTTCCCCTGTACTCAGCGCTGGTGAGGCCACACCTGCAGTACTGTGTCCAGTTCTGGGCCCCTCAGTTCAGGAAGGATATTGAGGTGCTGGAGCAGGTCCAGAGAAGAGAAGGGACTCGAGCACAAGTCCTATGAGGAGAGGCTGAGGGAGCTGGGGTTGTTCAGCCTGGAGAAGAGGAGGCTCAGGGGAGACCTCATCACTCTCTGCAACTCCCTGAAAGGAGATTGTAGCCAGGTGGGGGTTGGTCTCTTCTCCCAGGCAGCTATCAGGAAGACAAGAGGGCATGGTCTTAAGCTGTGCCAGGAGAGGTCTAGATTGGATATTAGGAAGAAATTCTTCACAGAGAGGGTAATCAGGCATTGGAATGGGCTGCCCAGGGAAGTGATGGATTCTCCATCCCTGGAGGTTTTTAAGATAAGACTGGATGTGGCACTTAGTGCCATGGTCTAGTGACCATGGTGGTAGTGGATCAAGGGTTGGACTTGATGATCTCAGAGGTCCTTTCCAACCCGGCTGATTCTATGATTCTATGATAAGTTTTCTAAATTTACTTTCAAATAGGGAAAAGCTTTTATATCAGTTTGGCAACTAGGAACTTTTCATAGAAATTTTGTTTTCTTACAAAACAGATTGCTGGTATGCAGAGAGTGCTTGACATCATAAAGATGTGCCATGCTTTCACTGTGCTTCCTCTATTGCAACCAGGCTCTATGTGCTATCTCTTGTCTTGTTATTAGATTGCAAGTTCCTAGTCACTCCTGGAGTGAGTGGAGTTTGTCCTTTTGTTGACTTATATATATATATATCACATAATAAAATGGAGGCTCAGTTTGGGAAAAGAATATCTAAACAGCTGTGGTGGTGCAAAGTAGCAAAACAGTGTTACTCAGTTTTTAGAGACGGATGTTAGAGATTTTAGTTTTTAGACTGTTGTATAAAGGAGAGCCAACAATAACACTGATGTGCAACTGAAGGTCTGTGCGTAACATTGGCTCCCATAACGCAAGTACAAATTTTTGTCTTCTTAATAGTGGCATCATAGTGTTCTTGATCAATGCTCTCAACTGAAAGTCCCCAAGCACTTCATGTTTTTTTTGTTTGTTTTTTTTTTTTAATCTTTTCTAACAACCTTTTAGTTAGTTAACTTTAGATAAGGAACTTTGCTTAGGATTCAGTCTAAGATTAATATTTGTCACCTGTGCGTAGGTACCTGTAGGTATACTAGATGTGTGAGGTAACTCTATGTTCAATCCTAAATAAAGGGAAGAAGAGCCATTTGAGAGGCCATAAAGCATCCAGAAGGTCTGCATGGATCTGATAAGTATAACAAAAGGAGTGAGGGAGTCCCTAGCATTTCTGAAAGTCACATGGAAGACTTTTAAACATCTGTAATGATATTAGGTTCTTATGCTTAGTCAACTAAGATGAGCATCTAGTCAATATAGTCAGTGGAGCCCAGAGGAATATTCAGGTGATCGGCTATAAGAGGTGGTTGTGCAAATATTTAGTGCTATTTGAGATACTAAAGAGCTACCCTGCTGGCCTCTAGCCACCACTCCAGAATGTTGTAACTAGTTATGTTGTTGAATTAGTTGTAATGAGACCTTAAGGAAGCACCATGCTTGTAGGCACCTACCTCTGGGAATGATTCAGTTGCGTGTATGTAGATCCCTATTGTCATTTAGGTTCTATGGGATATTTCTTCTGCTCTCTCACTGCCCCTGTAGAAACTATTTCTGTAACACCTATATGCTCTTTTCTTTTGTTACATGCTTATTCCCTCTCTCATGTCACATACTTATGGTGTAAGTACTTTTGGCATTTGCTGTATAAGAAAACCAGAGAATAACCATGTCTAATCTTGTATATGCAGAATTCCAAGCATGATGATACCAAAATGAATAATACATTTTAAGTAATAAAACCACAAATAGATTGTGCACTTTAGAGTTTGGCTTTGATTAGATTTTCTAACTACTACAGCTCCTTTCCTCGGAAATTTCGGTTTGTTCATTTTGCAATGTCTGAGATGGGATATTTAAAAAGTCCATTAGCAAAATTCTGAAAAATCATGTGGGTTTTTTTTTTACTGAAGGCTCATATGTATAGTATAGCACTATATCATGCCTTTAGTAACTACTGGCTATATAATGACTCTGTTAAATTCTGAAAAATTTGCACTCGGAACCTGCCTGTCATTATGAAACTTGCTTTCTAGGTGTCTCTGGACATATATTCCCAATGAAAATGCCTATGTAGATAACAGAGTTCAGATAATAGATGTTTTATGCAACCTTCATCCTATCTGACTTATAATCTTAGAAGTTGTCTAAGTTTAAACACTGAGTTTTATAGTCAGTGAAGTGACTCAAGCATCAGCAGAGAGTGATTCATCTTGTCTAAAACACCAGATTTAGGATGAGATGAATTATCTTCTGAAGGTGCTCATTCATTCTCTTCGTACATATAGGGCTTAAGGTTACTCGTTTTGAAGTAGTCAACTAACTTTCAGCTGACTGGAGTTGGTGATATTAATCTTACCTCTTGTAATTGGAATGTGGACTTCTGCAGATGTGCTAACAGGCTCTTGAGCTTTCCATCAAATCTGCAGTGACACTGAACACTCAGATTTAGCTTACAGATGGTAGATGTTTCTGCTGGTCTTTTGGTATTGCCTCCAAAGCAGTATCACAGGAAATGGTTCAAGTTTGTCCATTATTCAGCCGTGAGAATCCACTATAAAACTGCTTAAATGAATTTTGGAGAAGGAAGACATGTATTGAGTTTGATTATTCAGCACTCATGGAGACTGTCACCCCCAGGTGAAATTGGGAAGCGTCTATTTAATTTGTAACCGATATCTCCCTATGATTTTACTTGGGTTTTCTATGAGGTCAGCATGGCAGAAGGAGCATGTGGCGGTAATGGTGTTAATGCGCTAAGTGAGCTGTGGCCATGAGGCGCTTGTGGTCATGTTTCATTTTACAAGAACGAACCTGCTGGCAGACAGTCTTGCACAAGAGTGGGAGATGATTTTGCCTGGCTCCTGTTTGCTTTTTAACTGGCATTTCAGGAGTGCAGTGACTGGAGTGCTGCAAACAAGAGCCACAAACAGAGGCTTGGCAGTTAACTTCCCTGGCAATTGAGTGAGCAATAGTTGTCCCTAATGTTCAGCAAAACCTGAGCTTAGCTCCAGAAGTATGAGTTTCTGCTTTCTATCTATATTTTTTAATTTGTTTTTTATTGAAGAAATATATTTTGAGTTCTTTATTTGCCTTTTTGTTTTACAACCTTTTTGGTTCACTCCTTATGTTTACTCAGAACCATGAAATTGGAGTTATGGAGGTTGATATTATTCCAAGAATAAAAAATGAAATGCATGGAATTAAGGTCTAAGTAATATGCCAGATTTAATGGAATTCATGGTTCTGGACTCTAAAAATAAAAACAGCAGAGGAACTCCAGTCTGCTTTTTAAAGACTGCTTTTTGAAGACATTTTCCTCCATCTCAGTGGCAGGTGTTGTCACAGGATTGTTAAGGTTAAGAAGATTGTTAATTGTTAGGAAACTGTAGCAGTAAACCTGCATTATATGGGAAAACTGTGGTTTAAGCATGTTTTAAAATGGCTTTTTTGTGGTTTCTGCTAACTCAGGTTCTTCTTCCCAAGATCCTCCCTGGCCAGTTCTTATCTCTGTTTCAGGAATGTCCTGAGAAGATATCAAGAAGTCTTCTCATTGGACCTTGTTAACCCCTTCCTTATTTGGTTGTTCCCTGCCTGATTGGTGTTTTGTAAGACCCCTTACCTTACATGGTCCCTTTTGACCCTCCCAAGAGCTTTATAAACCCCTAACCACAATAAACTCGCTCTCTCGCCTCCTCTCCACGTCTGGGTGCTGTCTCTCCGGAGCCATGGGACCACGTGGGTGGGGGGAGGGGTGAGCACCTAACCCCTCCATGCGTCCAGGACCCTGAAGAAACCCCTGGAGCTGGAGTAACCCCTTCCCTATCCACCTCAAGCCTTCGGAAATGGAACCCCACAATGGGAGGAATGCACCCAGAGGAAACCTCTTGAGGTCATCTGGTTTGACCATTCTTAGAATAAAAAGATTTTTTCTACTCTTTGAATGGAATCCCTTGTATTACAGTTTATCCTGAGAGTGGGAACCACTGAGAACAGCCTTTTCTTCATTCCCTCCCTTCAGATATTTATATACACTGATTAGATCCTCCTGAAGGAGGCTGTGATCTCATGGGAAGCCCAAGGTGGAGCAGGCTCCTGTCAGGACCTGTGGACCCATGAAAAGAGGAGCCCACGCTGGAGCAGGTTTGCTGGCAGGACTTGTCACCCCATGGGGGACCCACACTAGCATTCTGTTCCTGAAGGACTGCACCCCGTGGGAGGGACCCACACTGGAGCAGTTTGTGAAGAACTGCAGCCTGTGGGAAGGACTTACATTGGAGAAGTTCACGGAGTTCATGTCTCTCATGGGAGGGGCCCTACACTGGAGCAGGGGAAGAGTGTGAAGAATCCTCCCTGGAGGAGGAAGGAGCAGCAGAGACAACATGTGATGAACTGACCACTGCCCACATTTCCTCTGCCCCTGAGCCACTGACAGGGAG
>NW_020897692.1:2796369-2913427 GCF_003984885.1 Neopelma chrysocephalum
CTCCCTGTCCTTATCTTGACCACTGAGCCTTTTGTTATATTTCCTCTCCCCTGTCCAGCTGCAGAAGGGAGTGATAGAGTGGCTCAGTAGGCACCTGGTATCCAGCCAGGGTCAACCCACCATAATAAGGACGTAAAAATCATGTTGTGGGAGAAGTCTTAGGGAATGGAGTTTTAAACAATGGAGGAAAAAAATGGAGTTCACAGAATCCTAATTGTATAGTCAAAATTTGATATTTCAATTCAAGTGCCATGTAATAAACTCAGATCTGTTTGCTGCAGATTTCAAATCTCAGAAATCAGCTATGACTTCTTTAAACCTTTCTTCCTCTCCTTGCAACAAATTTTATTTAATGAAATCAGGAATCTAGACTTTTTAAAGCCAGGCATTCTAGTTCCATGTAGTAAAAAACCTTATGACATGAAGTATGAAATACCTAATGAAGGAAAATATGTGTGCCAATGGATTAAATATGCTTGTATAAAACTCTGATTATTCTGCAATGGGCTATGAGGTGTGTATGTTACATGACAAGAATGCAGCTTTCAGGTTGCTGAGGCAATAATCTTTTAAAAGATTGGAAAGCAGGATGCACAGAAATAAAAGTCACGTTTTATAACTATTGAACTGATAGCATCATGGATGGTTTATAAATAAGTTTCATTACTTTACTCCTGGATTTTGCACAGAAGAATGGTGTAAAATAAATGTCACTGAATTAGAGTAGCTGCAGTGTAACACTGATAGTACAGCTTTTCATTCTGAGACATTTCAGAAACTCAAAGATCTGTTTTATAGAAAATAAATTCACAATAGTGAAGACTGATTGAAAGTAGAGGAAAATTAACACCATTTATAAATTTATAAGTTAATTGTTAAATCAAAGGATTTATCTACTTAAAGACATTTGCTTTGCTGCTTGAAGTAACATCTGGAAATTGGGGCCAAAGCTTGGATTCTCCCATTCTATAATCTAAATTGCATTGTTTATTTAAATAAAATAAAAGATCCCAGAGTGAACCTATTCCCTTTTGGGATTTTGTTTGCTAAACAAAACAAAACAAAACAAAACAAAACAAAAATTTTCTTATGTTTTCCATAGCTAATCAGCTGCCTGAGAAGAGTAACTTCAGAGGTGACTAGTATGACCACCAAATCAAATGGACTGACATTGTATAAGAGGAATAGAAAGGGAAATCTGAGACCACATATGTTGGGCAAAATTTTATATTACTATGATGGAAAGATTTACAACTCCAGAAAACAGATCATTTAAAATGCAAGATCTGTAATAGAAGTTCCTTTGGATCAAAAGTCAGAATTTGTAATTTCTGAAATGGTCTGTTTTGTCCATGCTTCCCAGCGGGACTGAATTGTTATGGATCATGCAGTGTACAGTTACACAAGATGTACAAGAGACGCTCCGCATGCAAGTGATGTTTGTTCCCTGTTTGTACTGCATTGTCAGCAGTAGTAAAGCTGTGAGTGTTGAAGAGGCACAGCTGGCCTAGAGCAGAAAGTTGGTCACCCTTTTTTATATATTCAGTTCTTGACAGAGTGCTTCTTGGGAATATTACTTATCATCTCAGTTTCCCTTATGGCAAGCCCAGAAGGCACTAACATTGTTCTCGTGTTCTTCAGTCCTCTGCTGAATAAAGAATCAAAGCAAGTATGAATATAAGAAAAGAATAACTGTGCTAAGATATTGTAATCTTTGCAAGTAGCTGGCATGTGAGGTAAAGAACAATTAAAATGCTTTAATAAGGACATGTTAAGAAAACAGTCCTTTATGTAGCTAGTTTAAATATGAACACGTGGGCCAACAATAATCACAGTGTTACAGGTGTAGACTTACTGGGAGGCTAATGATTTTGTAAACCCAGACTAGGATTTGTCTCTGCCTTTCTAGCCACTTAGGCAGTTAAACCCTTTCCTTGAGGGTAGGGTGCAGGAGTGTAGGTCCGTGAAATGGCCTCACTACATAAGGTATTGTCTCTCTGAAGAAAGCACAGCAATGTTTTCTTTTGTATGCCTATAATCCTGCTGAGATTGCCTTCCAATACCTTGAAAAATGCTCTCTGCCTCACTCTATTAACTGGAAGTCAGATATCTTTCAGCTTCATTGAGTCAAGGGTAAATTGCAAAGGCTAACTGCTGAAAAACCCCAGCCGTGCACCCAGCAAACACACCACAGTGGCTATTGGTTTAGTAGATTTCAACTGAAATATGAAAAATATAACATCAATAGCTTTTAACCACACATGGAATTATAGATCAAAACTGTTACCTAGAGCAGCACTAAAAATGATGTGCTGAAATAAATATGGGCCATCTGAGTTTCTAAAGAACTGCCACATGGAATACAGTAGCACTGGCACTGCTCAGTGGAAGCAAACGAGTTTCTGAGAACACAGTCCTGATACTCCTTTCTCTGATCCTGTGAGATGCAGGGAAATGAATATTTCCTCCAGGATGCAGTCTTAGAAATACTTTCTATTTTCTCAAAAAAACAATGTAAAAAGCCAAACCCACAAAGACCTTCCAAACCCCTCACCTAACACTTGAATGTATTCCAATTTAAAGCATTAAAACTTGTCTGTGTTGTGAAAAGACTTTACCACTGCTCATGACTGCTGATATTTAATTCTCCCAGGCAGCTACCTTTTGGATTTTACATTTTAATCCTATTCACTGTCCGAATCATATTTGTACTTCCCTGTTTCATAGTTTTAACTCTGGAGAAAAGGACTGAATATGGAGCATCTGTTATAAACAGTATTGCAATTTAAATTAAAAACTTAATAAATATCCTCTGAAGGAAATATTTTCAGTGATATTGTCTGGTCTAATAATTTTATATTTAAGTAAATCTTGTTTTGCTTATTACCTGTGACAATTGTGCCTAATGTACCTTTAACATCATGTATTTTGTGATCCTGGAAAATGGCACAGAGGTGGGTGCTTTTCAGAAACATACCTATATCTTTAAAATTTATTTCCCATATGAACTGATTTTCAGGATAAGTTAATCTCAGGTCATTCCAACCCATCAGCCCTTTGTCCTCTCATTCTCTCATTTGTTGATGTAATCAGAGATGTCTCTGGGATATAGTCATCTCCTTCCTGCTACAGTTAATGACAGTTCCTCATGTGAGTTCGCTGTGAGGCTTTGGAATTGTTACCTGTGTTTCTCACTTTCTCTTGTCCTTTCCTCAGTTGGTTTTCCATTTCTCTATCTATACTGTAAACTCCAGCTTTTTTTTTTTACTAGTATTTTTCTGTACATTTCAAAGATTTAAATGTACACTCAGTGTAGGGCTCCATCAAATAAGGGATTAGCAAGAGACTAGGTGATCAGTGGCGGATAAGAAACTGTATTTTTGTGCTGTTCTTGTAGAAAATGGGTTAGATCTTAGTTGTCTACTCAATGACATGGCTTGGTAATAACTATTGGGAACACTGGTGCAAAGAGGCACCCGATCTCTTACACTTAAGGATATAAATAAAATAGTGATGAACTGTAACTAGTGAATAGAAATATGTGAATGGAATGAATGGGCAGAATTTGTGATATTTCCTTTTAAATTCATCTGTTCTGGAAGACTGTTTGCTTTCCCTATCAGAAGAGAAAGTTGGCCTGACATTATGGCAGATGCAACAAAATTTCCAGTCTTTGCCCCATTTGGCAAAATTTTAAGTAGTGCATTGCCTGTGAGTCATTTCTGTACTGTTTGGCCAGTGCATTGGTGGTGTGTGCAGATGGAGTTTTCCAATACAGTGCAAACTTATGCAGAATGGCTTTGTAGATTGGAATAGAATCTGAGCATGTGCATTGACTGACCATAACATTAACAGGCTTGATGTCTATATAATAATAGACATCACGAACCACCACAATGATAGATGAGGAGAAAAGGTAACTCTACCCAGATATGTGCATCAATCATTGTCCACTCTAACTTCTTTTTATTCAGTTTGCCTCCTCTCCATTCTCTGGTGTGCCTGTTATTTAGAATGAAGAGCCTGCTAAAGTAGGACTCTTTGCCATGTCCTTTAAATTTCCTTGTGGGCATTTATACACTTTGTAAGGATGCACATTATACAGCTAGCTGATCACCAAGAGACAGTGAGAAGAGTGCTTCAGGTAGGTGGCATAACCAAGCAGACACATCTGTTGTGCTTTAGGGTATATATAGCCCTCAAAGTGGGATGTGACTGTCTGAAATGGGAGTGGCAATATTGGTTTTGTCAGGAATATAAGTATATATATATACATTCTTATATAGCCCACATGATTTATTACATTTAGTACTCTTAAAGAGCTATTTTTCAAGAGATTAGGAGGAATCAAGAAAGATGAAAGGAAAGCTGCTCTCTCTGACATCCCATCTTCAGCCACTTCCCACAAGGAAAGTATCAGGTGATTTGTTGGCAGTTTATTAACATAAAGAGCTACCTTCCTTGTCCCATTCCTTGCAATCCCTGGGAGATATTGTATGGGACTGAATGGACTTCCTGAGAGCATGCCTGTAAAACATGTGTTAGAACCTTACTGTCTTGAGTGTTACAAATGATTATTATTCATTTCAGTAACGGTTGTTTATAACACCCCTAGAAGGAAACAGGTAGAATAAGCTGCTTTATCTTGTTCTCACCTTTGTGAGAACACCTCTCGCCTTTGCTCTCACCTCTCATTCAGGATTCTTATTTTCTCACAGGAGGAATTAGGGCACTTAAACCATGGTTAACAAATAATATTTCTAACCAAAGAACCAGCATCCTATTCAGAATCAGTTTCATACCTATTTCCATCACTGTTTAGAGTTCCTGCTCTCTGAGGACACAAAACTACTCAAGACCAGGGCACAAATCCAAGTAAGGTCCAGGACAATTAACACTCTTTCTAGCATGATTTTGGCCCATGTCAGGTAACAGCTTTTCAGGCTTCCTGGACATAATCTGGAGAGCAGTATAGGCCAGGGAGCATTTCCGTTTTGAAGGAGGTCCTCCTGTTTGGTGGAAAGAAAATTTAGCAGCACGGTTGCACTTTGGTACGTCTCTGTGACAGTAGTTTCTGCTGCAGGCAGCAGAGGTGTGAGTCCTCTCATTAGAAGGGAAAAGATCGCAGCCCGTGCAGTAAATAATCCCTTAGTTTTACACAAAGGGGCCAGATCAGTCTTAACTCTAGTGCTCAGAGAATCCTCCTGTGCATGGTTCTGCAATATGACTCTTTCAGATGCAGTTTGACGAAGTGAGGCTTAATAACCTGTTGAGCAGGAGGTATTGGGAGTTGGCTTTTTCAGCTGCCACCATCTGTGAGGAGGGTGGGGCTCACTGATCAGACACTGAGCAGCCACTGGTCTTCCCAAGCCTGTTCTCCACCATGCAGCATAGACACAAAACAAGGTAAGGGAGTGGCTGTTAGTTCAGTCAAGCAGTACCCCAACCAACAGCATGGAAATAATTGGCTTAACCCTTCTGGATCAATGAAATATAGTAAAGATCTATTCGCTGTCATTCACTAGCAAGCAAAAGAGTTGCAGATGAACCTGTTACTGGGAGCACGACCATGTTTAGAGCTCAATGGAACTAGAAACCATTGATTCGACAACAGGCCAACAAAGAGAAAGGAAAGGGCAATAAGGTGAACTTGAAAGAAAACAGCACTTGAGTGTGAAGAAGCAGTAACAGTGCAGTGGAGGGGAGAAAGAAGTGAGAGACTTTTCTATCATACTCCTATTTCTTGCCCCAATTCTGCTTGTTAAAGTATGCATGAAAAAGTATGATCTTCTAATGATTGTTGCTTACTCCTAATTGAAATCTATAATCCCTTTACAAATGCATCTGGACATATTTAATCAAACCATATCCTGTTGAGTAAATTGAGACTTAGGTTCATAGCTCATTTCTAAACAAATTACACGCAGTGTGAGAGTCCAGGCACTGAATTAGGCATCTTGTAGAAAATACTGCCAGGTCCTTCAGGTTAGCTGAGAAACTGGGTTGCTGCTGTTTGCAATTTCTAAAGCATAGCAGGATAGCTCATTTTCCAGGCTGCCTTGGATTTCCAGTTAGGTTGCCTCATGGGGATATTTTGTCTTCTGCAATATTCTACTGATGGAGAGAGAGAAGCTTAAATATGCTTCCTTTAAGACTTTTTTTAAGAACTGGCAGTCTTTTTTAACAAAATTGAAGGCAAGGCTGCTCAACTAGAATATCTTTTATTCTGCTGATCATTGTTTTTCAGACATGGAAATTGAAATGGAAATAAATATATTTTTAAGTATTCTGATAAATGTACAGAATAGCAGCTCCAATTTGCTTTCCCATGCTAAGTTCCCCTGTTCTGCCTTTCAGTGTAAGATCTGATTTTGACCAGTGCAGAAGGAAGACACTTATAAAATTCAAGTTTAAGATTGCCTTCTACCTCCTTGTCTGCTCTTTCACTTCTTCGTGTCACATACTCCCCTGAATACCAATACCTCAATCTCCAGACAAATACAATATTTTTGCTTGAAAGTTACTCTATTATTCTTGTGTTTACAATGTCATAATGTTAGACTCTAGGTGGCAGCATCTGGGAGTGAATATTAGATGTTTTACTGAACTGCTGATTTCAAACATGTCTCACTTGGTAACCATTGTAGATTAGTTTTTCTTAAAGCATTTATTTTTTCTCTTCCTGCTCTTTATTTTCATTCTATAAAACCTAGTAATATACTTAACATGCAAGTGTTGAAAGAATTCATATCAGCATGTTAACAGAGTCTTCATGATAGTTCCATTCTTTGTTGTATCTTGAGGCACAGATGGAGAGCAGCACAGATTGCTGAGCCATTCCAGTCTGAAGGAGGATGGATAATGCTTGGGTAGAAAATATGCAATTTTGCTGCTGTCATAGAAGGTAAGGTGCATCTCTGTGCCTTGGTTCTTCATCAGCTGCCTATGCTGTAGCAGTTGATGCCTTATCAGGCTGGGGGCATATCTATTCAAGTATTTTTCACAACAAAAACTAATGCTCAAGGGATTTCTGGATGTTTTAAGTGCCTGTTTAAGTGTACAGGAAGTGAAGGAGGGTTAGAGAATGTCTGTGGACTGTTTCTTGCACAATATAAGTCACAGTCATATCCTGACATCAGATTGGGCAAGTGGCTATTGATCTCCTCTAAGAAAGAGCCTTAGGGAATATGTAAGGGTTTAGGATTATTGGCTGCTCCACAGTAAAGAACAAGATGGGAACAACAATGCGCAGAGGGACAGAATTCATTCCAACAAAAACATAGACCGGAGAAAGTTAGGGAGGATGATTATTATTGCAGTCTAGTGATGCTCTGAGATACACAAAGCAACAAGCAAAACCAAGCTAGGTATAGAGCTGAGTATAAACACATCTACAGCATAATTCAGGCAAGGAGCTCAACTGCAGCTCCTGGACATGGGTGGAGGTCAAAACAATTAAAACTTACTGATGCACTGAGGACCATGACAATTAATTGTCTAATTCAGGGTGTTGTACCACTAAAAATTTAATTCAAATAATAATGCATTCTTAGCTTCATTTATATGTTATGTTCCCTTTTGCCCATAACAGGAGTTTGAGTGTAACAACATCTCAATCCAGCTCTAATTATAGCCCTGTTACCTTAGGGCAAGTACATGGACAAGCCTGTGCCCTGATATAGTATGAACATGGCCACTCTCGCTACCTAGGTAAATCTCTTTTGGGCTGTTTCCAGTGACACTGCATAGTGATTGAATCACTTCTTTAGAGCGTTTGTACAGATACTGCCTTAGGCCTGGACAATTGGATCCCTGACTGCAATGAACACAGCCCCAAAATAGTTTTCTTGTAATGATCTGGTGTTACAATGTTACGCAGCACTACTGTCACTCAGGTGGAAAAAAGAAAAAGAGAAACGATTGAAAAGATGGGACACCAGTCCAAAGCCATATCTGCGCATGTACATACGCACATAGAGACACATAAATTAAAACAGAATGAAACTTACTTGCTAGATGTTCCAGAGAGAAGGGAGTGAGCTTGGTATGTGAGCAAAATCAGTTAACCTTTGTTTACCCTCAGCTAAGGCTCCTGCTCACCTGTCTCCACATCTATGTAAATAGAAAGTTACTCTCTGTAACCTATGAAACATGAAATATAGCAGCTGCTGCAATTCATATTATCCTTAAAAATGTCATTTGTCTCTGGAGGTATCTACACTTCTCATTATTACCAACAGGTAAGGACTTGAAAATGGAGCAGATACTTTTTTCCAGCTGCTAACATGTGTTTAGACTTTCCATCGTGATACTCCTGCTTCTGTGATTAGCTCATGACTGGGCAGGCATAGATTTACGGACGAGAATCCTCAGAAGTCCTGTGCAGGTAAAACAACAAAATATACCACATACCTACTTTTGCCTCAGTATTATGCTCTAAGTGACAAACAAACAACCTGAAGAACTTTTCAGTATCATCTAGCTGAAAACTATCACATTTTCTTGTTCTGTAATATTTTCATTGTAATAATTAGTGATATACTCAGTGATACTGTGCAGTTTTATAGGATTTATTTTGTACACAGAGCACAGTGCATATACATTATACTTTCCTTTGAATAAAATCATTACTGAATGTGAGATTTAAATAATAATAAAAATAGGTTAAATGGAAAAGTTAAAACCAGTCATTTAATATACAAGATCTTATAATTTACTCAAAATATGGCTTTAAAAGTCTAAAGATGATAATGCAGAATGTGAAAGAGGATTTCAAAGTAATGCTTGATGCAGAATGCAAAACAGTGGTCTGAATTCTGACTTGATAAATGGATGCTATGCTCAGAAAAACAGAAGCAACATAGGTATAAACTGGGTCAGCTTCATGGAAAGTAGTCCAAAGGAGCAAACTAAATATGAGCTGTCAGTGCAATACTATTAGTACTATTCCCATAACCATTGCTGCCATAACTATCCTTATTTATGTCAGAGCCTTTCAGAGAGGCTCCCTATTTCACTTATATTGGTTTGCTCATACCTAGACAAGAAAGTGAAGTAGGTTTTAATCAAGTCCCAGTATGAATGCACTACCCTGTTTGGTTATATTTAGAGTTGGATCTCTCTTGCTTTTAATGAGCTAAATTGAAAAACAGAATCTGAGCTCCCTCAAGTTATGAAAATTAGATTCTGCTTCTTACTGCAGAGAGCCTAAGGCATAAGCATCTCCCCGAGAAAAGAGGGTTTTGTTACAAAAGTCTCCTAAACAGGCATGTTCAGACTAGCACTGTTCAGTCATCCGCAGTTTGTTTATGGAAGATTGTCCAAACAGTCAGAAGCAACAACAAAGTTATATTTATGTTCTCTCAAATATAATCCATGTCATGTGTCTAGATTTACAGTCCTAAAACTGTTGTTTTGATGCTTTTGCTGCAGCATACAGCAAACATAAACACAGATACTGTGGTGATGAGCATAAATGAAATTATACAGTTAAATAATTATGTAGAATAAATAATTATATAGAATAATTATATAGAATTTATTTATTTCCTTGAAAGTCACTGAAAACACATTCTAACCACTACCGATGATTCTAAGGCTTTTCAGTTGTTATAGAAAACTCTGGAGCAGACTTGTGTGTAAGCATGCATATAATGCAACAGAGACTCCATAAAATAATGTCACACAAAACAAGAACATGTAGGTTTTTCAATGTCAAAATAATGTTAACAAGATTACAGTATTTGCTGCTGTATAATGGGGAAAAAGAAGGCCATTCCTTTAAAAGACACCTTGTTACTTTCTCCTCCACAATTTTTGCACTTAGCCTAAGTGAATATGTGCCTACTCTGCAATTTTGTGGCTAGCGTAAGGACTCCTTACTAATGGTACCATGCAAAGCACATGAATCCACTATTACTCTGCCAGTTACTTAAGGCTAGTAGAAGTGGAAACATACATGTTCAAACAAATTACTGTATTTCTTTCAACACAAACTCTAATGCAAGGTGACCCTCAGAAAAAAGGTTGCCAGCCCAGTCATGACAAAAATTTCCTTGTGAGAGAATTTCAGCTTCTTTTGGCAGTCCATTACCAGCCCCCTGCAAGGCCAGTTCTGAAACTTCTTTCTTGCGGCTCTAGCCTTAGGCAATAACTGCAGTTTGACCAAGGACAGGGCTAGTGCTCCAACCAAAAAGAATCAATATTCCTAAGAAACTAATTTTCACATAAGTCTTTACTTAACTGTAAAAGATGTCTTCAAAGTATCATGTTATTGTTGCTTTGTCTCACAACTGTAACAAAAGCCGTAACACCAAATCCTACACCTCAGGTAACTGTCACAAAAGACCAGATAGACTTTGTCCACACTGAAAACTGTCCAAAAGAGTATTTTTTTTTGGAACTCACAGTTCCCTTTGGCAGTCCCTTTCCAGACTTAGTCTTCCTGAAGTTCTGGACTAATTCTTTTCCTCAACAACCTAATATTTACTGAGTACCCTAAGACTAGCCTGGACCATAGGAGAGGAAACCCTCACCATTCAAACAAACGCTTAGACAAATATGATGCAATTCTCCAGTTGTAGCATCAGCTCTTACTTAACAGTAGAGGGTACAGCAGAGAGTGCCACTGCGCTATGACTGCATCTCATGCATGCACGTGAGATGCGCATACATGCACACTACAGCTACATCTCTGATTTCTCTTTGTCTCTAAACCTCCTCTGCCTCCTCTGATGCTAACCTAAATGCTTGGCTGATACATAAACCAGAAACAGTACTCCATGCAAAGATTCAGTGTTCTTTCGAGGAGAATATTAGAGTCTGCCCATGGGTTTCTTTGTCAGCTGCTGTCCAGATGGAATCAAACTCAGCTGTGGACTTTCAGTCAAAACTAACTTTAACCCAAAGCCTGAAATGAACCTTAGAAAAAAAATGCCAGTGAAGATGAAAAATTCCTGAGGAAACAATTATTTTTGCACCACTTACTTCCTTTTTCAACTCTAATGATTGAGAGAAAAAGCCTAGAGCTACAGCTTGAGTGGTGCAGAAGAAGGGCTGTCTTAAAAAAAATCACCCCGTAGGCTAGATTTTCCCCTGGAGTAAATCCTTTTCTGGGTAAAATGAAGAAGGGAAGTCCCTAAACTTATGTTATGTTTGGGATTATACTTAGGAATAAAATTGCAGTTAGTAAAAAGAGAAACTGTAGGATAGCTGTGTTTAGGATACTGAAAAATCCTCTAAGAAAAGGAACTGCTAATACTTGAATTTTCTTCTCAGGAATGTGGAGCCTCTGGTAGGAGCAGGAACCAGGGCAAGGGCAGTCTGCTTATCACTTGGGATTCTTAGGGATCATGACAAAATAACCACAGAAATCCTGTTGAAGGGGAGCTTCAAAGGGACTGCCACGAGAAAGATATAGGCTGCAGACAGGATTGTCCCCTGGAAAACTTTTTCATCTGGGCTGTGACATTGGTTCTTGGGGTGCAGCTTAGTCAAGACAAAGTTGGTCAAGACCAAGTGTTTGGAAAGGGAGAAAATCACAGAGTGCAGCTGTGCCCAAGGAAGGGGTAGGCTGCAAAAAGAATTGTCCTATGGGAATCTGTTCACTTGGACTCTGGCTCAGTGGGTTGCAACAGAATTCAGGCAAGACCTAACCTTATGATTGTGGTTACAAAAGAGAGAAAGCCTTGTGCTGTGGTTGGAGTGATGCAGGAGGGATGCCAAAGGAAGGTGTGGACCAGCAAAAATGTTTTTCTAGAACATTTTTTAATATGGGTTGTCTTTGAAAAAGCCTCAGCTGGTGCTGGGATTAAGGGTGGGGAGGAGACAAACCTTAAAAATAAACCATCCAAGTTAAGATGAATCCTATGCCAAGATCGATGCCATGACCTAGATGAACAAATTCTCTAAAGAGAATGTTTTGTGCAGCATACATCCCTCATTGGCAGTGTCTCTGTAGACCCACTGTAAATGCAGCCGAAGGCTTGGTTTCTTTTCTGGCTTGAACCTTAACCCTACCTTAGGTTTTGGCCCCACCTCCACATCAAGTTGTAAGGGGACAATTCCTTCTGAAACCTACACCTTTTCAGGAAGCCACCCCAGTTCCAGCTATAGGTTTTCTCTCTTTCCTGACCCTAACCCTCTTCCTTGGCTGAGGCCTTCTCCTTTGCTGAATCTTAGCTCAATGCCCAGTGCCACAGCAGGAATGGGCAAACCTTGAGGGAACAATTCTTTTGACAGCCTTGTTTTGTCAGCCTCTGTCTAAGCGCTGTTGTAGGGTTTGTCTCTTTCCCAACCAATACTATAACTCTTAATATGGTTCCTGGCCTTAGCTGAGCCTTTGTTCAAGACCCAGTGCCCTGGCCCAGATGAAAAAGTTCTCAGGGGACAATTCTTTTTACAGCTTTGACCTCACTTTTTCAGCCTGTTTGCAGCCCCAGTCCAACAGGAGCTCTAGGTTTTCTCTTTCCCCTAACACTAAGAGAATCGTAATCCAAATCCTAACCTAGGCACATGTTGTGCTTTATATCCCTATTCCCAGACAAGACTAAGCTGACAAAATTTTCAGGGAATTTACTAATTCTTTTACCACCCACCCTTCCCCTCCCCCCTCTTTGTTTTAGCTTTCCCTTTGTAGCCCTATTTCAGTTACCAGAGCTCTAGCTTTTCTCTCTTTCTTAGACCTAACCTCTAACCATTGACCTTGATGTGCTATCAGCCTTCTCACAAGTTAAAACCTTACCATGTTCTGACCTTTTTGCCACTGTTTCCACTCCCATTTGACTATTTCCATATGAAAATTGCTGCATCATCTAATCCTTATTGGTTTGTTGGAGCTTTTCCAGAGCCTTCAAGGCTGTATCTCTGGGGTTTCCCTTTCTCTCTTTCCTTATTCTTATGGACAGAGACACTGTCACACTTCATGGGTGCTAATATTTGAGGACCATTCCATCCATCCAGTCTTAGCTCTTACTTTCAATTATAGGATCTTTTTCTTGACAAGGAGACTTTGAGTTTTCTTTTTGTCTCAACTCTGACCATAACTCAGAATAGAGGAAGTTTATAGGCAAGGAAATTCAACCCTTGCCCAGACAAAATTTTCTCAGTACAGAGATCTTTCTGCAGATCACACTTTTCTTTGTCAGCCCCTTTCCATCCCCTTAAACCTAGAACTCTGTATTTTGTTTTTCTTTTTTTTTTGTGTGGACCGAGTTGTTAATCTAACCTACCAGCTAGCCAGTGTGTGTGTGCTCTGTCCCAGTGTGCAGTGTCTTTAAGTGTGAATTTTACATGTGTTCATAATTTCTTTCTCCAGCTCTGTCACAGACCATCCTACAGTATTATCTTTAGGTGTTTTTCTTTCTTTGAAGCTGTTACTTCCATTTTAAATGTTACTTCTGTTATACTGTGACAGCATTGTGTGTCATTAAAAAACTTGACTGATAAAGGAACATTTGAGGGAGAATGATGGGTTTGTGCCTAGGTTTGGCATATTTGCCCTTAAGGCAAAACTGTCTTTGAATTCCACAGTGGGCTTCACCCTATAAAAAAGAGAATCATACCTGTGTGAGTTTTGGGAGCCCTCAACAACTCCAGCCAGGAGGTCCTTAAACCAGTCGATTGTAAGGCCAACATGCTGCAGTACTCAGTTATAAGGACCATCTTTGAGTTAAGTGATATTGCTTTTTAAAGAATATTAACACTACTTGCTGCCTTTATATACGGATAGAGCAATATGCAAAATATTTTTCCGTACAATAAGGAAGCAATTCTTGCTAGTTTTGTTATCTGTTTATGAGTAGTTTTCTATTGCTAAATTACTGGTTAATACCACTTTTCATTTAACTCTCAGCAAGTTACATGCATATCCATAGAAAAGTCCAGACCTATAGGGCTGTCACTACAGAATCAAATTAAGTATCCAGAATTTGAATCTATGATATTTTCAGTTTTACTTAAGAGGATGAGTTTTTGATGGAGTAAATAACTACACAAATATTTTTTTCCCTTCTGAATTCCATAGAAATAATGACGAACAAATCAGTTTTCTCTGTTTAGGAACCTCATTGATAGTGTTTGAATTTTTTTTTATTCTTTAGCTGCATGATGAACTAGAATATCATATTTTATTTAAATGGCTTGACTATTTTCAAGCTTACGAGAGAATTATGGGTGGGACTGTGGCTGTTGGCCGTGTTAGATGATATATTTGAAGAAACTTTCCTTTTAATCACTAGATACAGTTGGTGGCAGGAATAAAATTCTGTTAAGAGTTTACTGAAGGAAGAGTCCTGTTTTATCTATGTTTTCTTTTGCTCAAAATTCTTAAAAGAATATAGCTAATTAAAATAAAGAATTTTTCACCTTTTCCTGCCTCCTTCCCTGTCTCTTCCCTATCTCTTCAGATTCCTTCAAAATACAATCTTCCTGACTGAAAGTGAGGTAGTTTGCTGCCACAGTCATAAGGAAGTCAGCATTTCAGCAACTGTGAGGTGACTTAGTAATTAGTTGTCATTACACCCATGCCTAAGCTTGCATAGCTTGTTCACATGCCTGCATATTTTCACACGTTGTTCCCACAGGTGATGTAAGCTTCCTGGCACAGGTGATTGTTTTGAGCAAGCAGATTGTTTTGAGCAAGCAGGTGTTTTTTTCTGAATTATGTAGGTCCTTTCTCAACTATGATGAGGCAGAGTTGATTTTTCCTTATTGACAGGTACAGAAAAATATGGAAAACTAGAAGAAAGTTAGTTCAAGGAATACAAGAGAAGCCTGGATTTTTGGCATTGGAAACTGGGAACGTTGTGTATCTTTCTTCTGTATTACATCTTGAAATCTTCTTATCTAAGGATTCTCAAGTGAAAATAAAATATAACATAGAACACATACTTCTATGTCCTTTACTGTCTCAAAGGTTATTTATAAGCTGAATTGAGCACTTGAGAAACAAGTAGGACAATCTGAAGCTTTCATCGAGAGAATATGTGCTGTGATACTTTTAATATTAGTTGTGATTTCATTGTAAATTGATATAACTCAAAGAAAACTTGCTGTGTATTGAATCATTGCTCAGCTGTATATTGTTTCCCATTATAAAATGTTTCAAGATTTTAATGAAAGTTCCATATCATCATGGCACATTCATTCACTTGATATCAGAGATTTACACTATGAATTTCATGCAGTACCTGGAGATGAAAACTTAGGCTGCTTTTGATTAGCAGTTGTTTCACTCAGGAAAGCTTGATTCTTTATTTTAACTTATTAGAGAGTATTAGTGAAATGCTTTTTACACACATTACTATTGTAATTTTAAGTAAAGTGGCAAAAGCGGAATAGGCTTCTCTGTATTTGATTTTGATCCTCAACTTTTTGCAAAGATCAATGCAACTTTATACATTTCAATTACTTATATTCTGTCACTTCTGGTAATGCAAAATTATTAGTTATCAAAATTGGTGTAAATTCTTAATTTCTATCAAAGTACGGAGAACTGTCACTGCACTGTGTTCATATAGCAATATATACTATGCTATTCATTTTTCATGATGTGAAATATTAGTTAGATCATATTTGTAGAATTACAGTCCATATAAATGATGACTCCAATTCTTAAGTGATTTCAGATAATAGATTACAGAATAACAGAATATTCTGAGTTGGAAGGGAACCATTAGAATCATCGAAGTCTAATTCCTGTTCCTGCCACAGAATCATCCCCAGGCATGACACCATGAGCTTGAGAGTATTGTCTGAATGCTTCTTGAACTCTGTCAGGCTTGGTGTTGTGACCACTTCCCGGGAGCCTGTTCCAGTGCCCAAACACCCTCTGGGTGAAAAACCTTTTTCTAATATCCAGCCTAAACCTCCCCTGACACAGCTTCAGGCCATTCCCTTGGGTCCTCTCACTGGTCACCACCGAGAAAAGTGTCTGTCCCTCCTTTTCCCCTCATGAGGAAGTTTTAACTGCAATGAGGTCTCCCCTCAGTCTCCTCTTCTCCGGGCTGAACAGACCAAGTGTTTCCTAATGGTGTTAAGTTCTGCACATAAATCTCCTAGGTTAAGTTACCTCTCCTCAAATATGAAAGAATGGCCACTGCTGTCCTGTCAACCTCGACAATGGGTCTTTACAGTTTTCTGTTTCCACAGCAACATATCTTATTAAATCCATAATTTAATTTCAAATGCTCTTGCTTTTCTGTGAACTCCTTCAAATTCATAGGGATCTCTTTTAGTGATCCTGGGAGATGAGCATGTGCTATCAAAATCCCATGCCTTCTTCTTCCATAATGTGCTGCATTTGTGAATACAAACCTAAATTGTACAAATCAGT
The DNA here is from genome assembly GCF_003984885.1 of Neopelma chrysocephalum. Lineage (NCBI taxonomy): Eukaryota > Metazoa > Chordata > Aves > Passeriformes > Pipridae > Neopelma > Neopelma chrysocephalum. The sequence goes on from NW_020897692.1 coordinate 2,812,703, forward strand.
TTGGCAGCCATATCATGTTGCCAACTTCTGTCTCATTCACTTTTAGATTTCACCCTTGGGACTTCTCTATCATTAATCTTACCTAGACCTCTCCACAAGACTGACTATTTCTGTATCTGTTTTTAATTGGGTTTCCCCAGGTGTATTAGGATGATTTTCTTTTCCTTTTGGAAGAAGCAGCTCATTTTGCTGCTTTTGCGCAGATTTCTAGTCTTTCCAGGTCTCTTTGTGTCATCTCATTTAACTCATTGCTTTTCACAGCTTCATTCAAGAGTGTTTTCAAATTACTGTTCTGTTCACTCTAGCTACCCAGTCATCCCCAAAGAGCTAACTGGAACCAGCACTAACTGATCTCCAAAGCCAATCAGTAGGCCATTAACTTTCACTCCTATTTGGGATTTGTTAACCACATGATAATCACTTTTACTACCCCATTTGGATGATTCCTCAAAGCAATTTTTTCCCCGTATTCTTTCTCATTTCCAAGTATAAATGAAGTCATTCGATACCTGTGTGCTGAAATTGGCAGCATGCCTCTTAGTCTGTCTTCCAACATGGTGGTATAGAGCACATTTCAGTTTCATCACTGAGAATTTTACATGTCCCTTGGCCTCCATTCCTTGTTTGCAACTAGGTATTGGAAAAACAGTAAGATGAATACAGTAATGGAAACCTAAAATGAAAGTTAGCAATCATAAATTTATTATCTTCATTATCAGTCTATGACTGCAAGGGATGATGCAATTGCTGGATTTTGCAGTAGAAAAATGTCTTCTGTGTCCAAAATATCCATTATATATTTCTAGTTATTCCTGGATGATTAAACTACAAATGGGGAAGAAATAATGTGATTTGCATAATAATCTGAATGACTGATTGTTTATTTTTGCATATCTGTGAATGGTAATAGTTATTTATTTATTTATTGTTAAAAAATAATTTTTTCCTGACATTTAAGTGAGACAAAGCTTGAATTCCAAATGACTTTTGTGCTCTTCAGCTGGAACACTTGCAACATAAAGAACTTATTAAAAGGCAGAAAAATGTGGAAGATTTTTTTGATTGAATAATTCGTCTTTTATCTGATTAATATTAATTGCTCATAAAATTTTAAATGGCTACATAGAAAGAGGTGAATCAAATCAAGTGAGATTTGAACTAATAAAAGGCATCTGTCCTGTAAAGTCAAATTTTATTTAATCTGTTAGTGTACCAGATTGTATGGTTGTATTCTGCAGTTTTAGAGTTACTAATTTTATCCAAAATCCATATAGGCTGGTTTTCATCTGTGAGTGCTTCAAATTTGAGACATGTCACTTGTATCTGGCATTCTTCAGTTTAATTCCTGCACTGGAATGAAAAGGCACAAAATGTCTTGTGCTATATTATAATGTGAAAATTATATCAGATGCTATAAACAATTTTATTTTTTTTATCATCATCAAAGTCATGGTTTAGGTTCTGATCTGCCGCAAGGTTGTGTGATGCCTTGTTGTAAAGCAATAGTGATTATAGACTAGACTGCCCATACTCATTTTTGGTTATTATCTGCATGTGGAGTGTTTTCATTATCTGCATGCTGGAAATACCCTGAATCGAATAAGCATCTTCTGCTGTTTGATTTGTGCCTATGTATGTGTGTATTTGTAGAATTCCAGAATAGCATGTAGTCAAATGTGAAATTCACCTCACAGAAACAATGTACTGTCAGGAACATCAGTTTCTACAAAACCTTTTAATTGCCAAGAAACCATCAAAACATTCATAGCAACCACTGTCAGGGTGGCTGACCAAGTGAAAAAGTCTGCTGTGAGCTCTGTTACTATGGATATATATGAAAGACATGCAGGAGTTTCTAGTTAAGCTTCATTTCTTATTAATTCCAGACCTTAGCTATGTTGCTTATAGCCAAACAGGTCTTTGATTGCTGCATCAGCCTCATTCATCAGCTGCACAAGGCCAATAAAAGGACAGAGAAAATGAGTAGCTGATAATTCCCAAGGGGAGAGGAATTCTTAATTGGGAAGTGTTATGGAAATATGGAAGGGAATAGGAAGATAATCAAGGGTGTGTAATAGACAGAAGCAAAGTGAAACCTTGGATGAAGTAAAAGATGGGTAGCTATATGGCGTTGCTGTAGGATTGAGACGTGCCCGCCTTAAGCACGGTACAAGTGTACTCTTCTCACCTGTGTGGTACAATACCTGAGAATACTCCTCCAGTTCATACTTTGTGTGGAGGAGCAAACTAATCTGCTTTTGATGAGAGGTGGCTTATGAACACTTAAAAATCTGTCTTTTGGGAACTGAATTTCCTAAAATTCCACCTACTGCCTGCTGCAAAACTTTGTAAGAGTGCCTCACAATCTTTGCGAGGTATGTCAGGCTTTTTTCTTTTTTGTGAGGTGACTGGAAAATAGTGGATATATTAATGATTTATATTTTCTGATCTCTGAGTTGAATGTGTGAAACACTAAAGCATTAGCTCTACTTACGGATGCTATAAAGAAGATTAATTAACTTGTAATGACCACTGATGAGCTGTTTTTCCTTAATGCTTCATTTTTTATAAGAAGATTTAAGTACCTAGCACTTTTTATTCCATGGAGAAAACACAAGGACTTTACTCCCTTCTTTTATTATTTAATATGGGCATGAAAAAAGGCTGATGGCATCCTGCACTGCAATAGGCTGAGTATTGCCAGCAGGTCAAGGTGGGTGATTCTTTCTTCTCTGCTCAGCACTGGTGAGGCTACATGTGTAGTACTATGTCCAGTTCTGGGCTTCCCCCACCAGTAAAGAGAAATGGGCATACTGGAGAGTCTCGTGATGGGCCACAAAGATGATTATAGGACCATATAGGACCTCTCCTATGAGGAAAGCCTGAGAGAATGGGGACTGTTTAGTCTGGAGAAGGAATGCTCAAGGGGATCCTGTCAATGTATAGAACTATCTGATGGGAGGGTGCAAAGAGGATGGAGTCAGGCTGTTATCAGTATTGCCCAGTGAAGGACCAAAAGCAATGGACACGATCTGAAACACAGGATGCTCCCTCTGAACATCAGCAAACACTTTTTGCCACTGTGAGGATGACCAAATGCTGGGAAAGGTTGCCCAGAAAGACTGTGGAGTCTCCATTATAGAGATGGATGCACAGAACCCATCCGAACATGATATTGGGCAACCAGCTTTAGGTGGCCCTGCTTGAACAGGGGGTTTGCACAAGTTGACCTCTGGACGTCCCTTCTAGCCTCAGCTACTCTGTGATCCTGTGGTTAAACTAGAGTGGTATTTGTGAGGATGGGATTTTGGGAGAGTTAGAACAGACTTCTACCCAGAGATGATAAACAAATGCTGAAATTCCTCTAATGGGATATGGTATATGACTTTTGCACCTCTGAAAAAGAAATCCACAAATACTTCAAAAATGAAAAGTTTGGCGTGGCAAGAAATAAGGGATTTCCAGTATGTGTAAAAGGTCTTACAGATCCTACTAATTTAATGACTATTATCACAAGTATTCATTTATCCTGTGTCCTCTCATTAATTTAAACTCTTCCGGTTACTTCCTTCTGCTTCACCAACCAAGGAATGAAAAGTGAAAAATCCCAACAACAGGTTACTGGATTTCTATCAAAAATAGAATTGATCAACCACTGTGTACAGCCGATAGAAGTAGTACTCTTCTATGAAGACTTGCCTCTTGATTCTCTTCCTTAGCAAATCCTGCCCAGAACATTATAGTAGTGAGTAACCAGACTAAACCAGTTCATATCAGAATAGCTTTATCATTGTTCGTGTGCTGAAAGCTTTAAGAAGCTAAAAGGATGCCCAAGTATAAAAGTAGCTCACAATGAGGAAGCACAGAATGGCCAAAACAAAGGACCAGCTGGCTGGAGTCCTGTTCCTGCTATCCAGTAGCATATGACACTACAGGAGAGACCCAACTGTCTACTACTCCTTGTTAATCTGCCCTGAGAAACTTGAAAAGGCGTAGAATTTGATAAAGGTTAATAAAACACATAAAGCTGACTCTAACTGAAGGGTGCTACCTATTGTATTTAAGTACATAGACCTTTCAATTCAGGCAGAAGGAAGATACTCCTGGAGACTTCAGGTTTGTAAGGGTAAAGATGCAGGTTCTGACAACCTGAATTCCATTTCAGGCTCATTGTATGGCTTCCTACTAGCCACTCATCTCTGATGACCTACCAGTGGGGAACAGAAAATGCTGTGTAGGAGAATTGCAGTGTAATGTACACCACCAGAATCTGTGCTCATGTAAAAGTCCTAATGTTTCAGAAGTCCTAAAAAGACATAAACCCTGAAGTCAAAAAAGGAAAAAATCAGTCATGGAAGAGGTGCATGATAGCATCACATTAACTCAGAATAAATACATGCCGTACTTACTAGAAGATCATTTGTCTTAGAGAGAGAATGTCAGACAAAAAGTTTATTCTGAGGGGAAAAAAGGAAGATAGAAACATCTTTAGCAATCTGTGTTTGTGATTTGTGGTTTGCTGGAGGTAAAACCCAATGTTTGCAAGGAAAGACACATGATGTGACAATTCTATGATAAAAAAATGGAGTAAAGAGAAACTGAACAAACAATACATTTTGATTTTTTTAAAAACCTAAATGTCAGGCTCTATTTCTGTCACCAGGGCTGATAATTTTGCTGGTGCTTGCTGAACAAAGGTTCATTGTTCACTTATAGAACAAAAAATATAATTGAGCAAACCTAGAGAGAGCAGAGATAGAAAGGAGATTTTTTTTGCCTTTGCCTCTGCATTCTCCATCTTCAAACAGGGAAGTATGTAAAACTGGAGAAGAAGCCTAATATTTTTTAACTTCCCAACATGAAAGTGTTACAGGGCATCCAGCCACTAGTTTGGGAACAGGGCCTCAGAGAAGGACCATCAGTGGCTTATCCCAGCTGAGGAGCTGATGTGCTGCATTGCTGTTTTCAAAGTTCGGTGAACAACTTAGAGATAGGTACTGCTGTCTCACAGCTGTACACCCAAATAGACAGCAGCAACTTGAGAAAGGGCACTGTTGTGATGAAACTGCAATTTGCACATGTGATTGCTTGTTGCATTCAATGAAACATCACCTGCCAGTTGGAGTTCCATGTTCCTCCTAACTGTGAGTAATATTTTATGACCTCAAGTTAGATCCTACCTTTGGATAAAACAACACCATTCCTGGTCAATTCTTAGTATTTTACCTTCTTTCGCTTCCCTGTGGTACTACTGTGGTTTTATACTACTAATCATTTGTGATTACTGTTTATGTTTTTCAGGTATCTGAAATACGCTGATACACTGTTTTGTCAGCTTGAGACAAGAACTGGAGAAAGTATTAAAGAGGCTTTGCACTTATTTATAATGCCCTGCGGTACTTCTCAATTCTTAGTTAATGCTTTAAATAGTAATGGTTCAAAGTGTTGGTAGTTTCAAAAAGTCATGTGAGTTTCAAACACTCATACAGTAGTTAATCACCTTACATATAACAATCTCACAAGTGTATGGTGTAATCATAAATCATTATATTCTTATGTTTTCTCTATTTTTGCTGTTTATGGTTGTTTTATGAATCAGTCTGTGTCCCAAGTACAGACACAGCAAGAGAAATTGTAGATCCACTAAATGATATTGAGAGACTGTTTTGTGGTAAACCTTTACACCAAAATTTTTTTTCTTTTTTTTTGGAGATTGACACTTCCAAATGAGCTTGTGGCATTTCCAGAGAGGTTCCATGAATTTTTTTTCATATCAGCTGCTATTCAGCTGGTACTAAAGAAAGGAAGTCATGTACTGATAATGTGAAGGGGATTACTAAATTATTGGTCCATAAGGAGAACCAAAGATACTGAAAATTGACAACACTGGTGCTTGCTTGTTTACCCTCTAGTAAACTTTGCAATAATTACAAATTCTGGAAAAGTGTTAGAGAATGTAACCAACAGCTTGCAGAAGCAAGCTGTTGAAAGGCGGACTGAGAAGCCAACATGTGCTGGCTACAGTTGCAGAATATATCTAAGTCTTAATAAAGAGGCAATGGGCCATAAGAAGAAAAGATCTTCTTATGTATTACTTAACATGTCATGCAAGAATGTGGCAATTTTCAGTTGTGTGATATTCATGCTTAGGAAGAGACTGTGATAAACAATTGATAAACAGTCCTGAGGAAGAAAAAAAACATGCAACTTCAGATGAACCATAGATTTAAATATCTATACATAAAAGCAATGGATGCAAGAGTTGTGTGCGTATACAGACCTCCCTGTGATAAAGATTTTTAAAAATTGAGATAATACCTTTTATATATTTTGATGAGAGAAAAAAATAAAGCAAATAAGTGGAACATCATTTTTAGAAATGGTACCTGAACACAGGAGAGAGCGATTTGATGAGTTCTGAGACAAAAACTGCGGATCAAAAAATGTTCAAAAAACGTGCATGGTTAAGAACTTTACTAGTCCTATATGATTTCAGAGAAAGAAATCCCTAATCAAAGGCTGAATCTCTTGTGGAGCTTGTGAATCCAGCTTACTAGGGAGATTTATGACAGGAGAAGCTTTATCTCCGTAGAGATATTTCCAATTGAATTTCAGTGTAAGCACTAAAGTAAAACGGCATCAGTTTGGAACAAGAGTATTAAGCTAAAGGAAGGCAAGAAATAAGACAAAGATAGAATAACAGAGAAAATAACCCTCATAGGCTAGCATGCTGGAAAGACCATCAAAAAATTCAGGAAGAAAAAGCACACAGAAGAGGGAGGGAAACAAATCCAAGTAAAATCCCAAATTGCAGATAGCCTAAGGATAAGAAATTCTGTATGTATCCTAAATGAAAATGTGGAGCTATATATTGCACAGAAGCACATGTCTAGCAAATCTATATGTTTTCAGGGCACAGACTTTGCTGCCAGCATTTCCACTGGCATATTTAAGACCAGTTTGGTGATCAGTTAGATTCTTGCTGGATAGTTCATAAAGCTCAGCAGAGGTGGTAAGTGGTAATGTTAGCTTAGAAAAATGTGATGGAATGGTGTTGATATTTTTAAAGCATTACTCTCTAGAAAAATAAACATAATGATAAAAATCTCATATAATAATTTAAAAAAATTACTAGAGTTTGGGAAAACCTTCTTACACAATTTTCCTTACTACAGAATTTTTTTTCAAAAATTTTGTTGTCAGCTACCTTAAGCTTTTATTTTAGAGATAAAAATAAAACTAATTAACAATAAAATATTTTATGTTCATTATGATTTCTATGGAAAAAATACTTGGGATCATACAACACATGTTAATACAGCCTTTGGAGTTCTGCTCTTCTCTGGTAATATTTTCTACAGTTGATGATGACTACTATTTAGAGTCAAGTCTCCTCAACTGAAGACTCATAATGTATTTATCTTTTCACTCCTAGCAAAGAAGTGCTCTTAAAGCATCTGGTTAAATTCCCTGTATAGTTAAGGCAGTGGTGCAGATGGTCTATAGATCTCTCTGAAGAGAGATCTTCATGATCATAGGTTAGGCATGAAGGTAAGCTGGACAATAACTTCTGAAGGCCTTCAGAAACACCCACTCCTTTCCATTCAGTGATTATTATGCTCAAGCACTTAAACAGCATCACTAGGTACCTAAAACTGAGGTTCAAATGACAGGCTTGAATTTGGTTGACTAGACTGCAGGCTAGTTCTCTAGTTTAATGAAAATAGATAGATAAATGTAGGAAAAGTAGTTTTCATGTGTAATACCTGAAGCAAAATCACCTCTGGAAGCTCATCCAGTGGAACCACTGGACAATCCCTATGGGAAATAGATTGACTTTCCAGCTGAATCTATAATTTTTTTTTTCACACCAAAACTCTCTGATGTAGGTTAAAAGTTCATGGGAAGCCAGGCTTCCTCACTGCTGGAGCCTATGAAAGTACACGCTTGTTTGTCATAAGATTGATCCATAGAGTAGTTGACACTAACGATTGAGTATGGCAGAATTACATATATCAGTAATGGGAAAGTGCCTATTCTGTGGAGCAACTTGAGGTGCTACGTTTGTCACTAGAACTAACTGCTGAAACACGATACACTTGAAATGTCTGATATAATTCAAAAAGCTAAAACTCTGTATTTTACAAACTAATACATTTAATTTTGCTGGAAATGTTGAAGGCTAATAACTTGTTCCTAGGCTACAGGATTGCAATCTGAGATCATGAACACAGAAGTAATGTTACCTAACTTTGAAAATTGTTAGACTGAAACATTATTTCTCTTGAAGCCATCAAATCTTCACTTAGAGACAGTGAGGGAAGATGAATTCGCCTTTTCCCCAGTGTTTAGATTGTTACAAATATAAGATTTTTTCCAGTTTGAATGCGACTTAATTTTTCTGTTAGATTTGAGACACCTTTAGTAATCATTATTTTTCAGTAACGCACATAGAACCTGAGCCAGTCATCTTCCTTCTGAACAGGGGCTGCATCCACCCTCTACTGCAGTAGTTGACTCAGACAGTGGGAATCCTAAGCCCTGTTCACGGCTTCTATGTCCACAAAACAGTCTCTCCTATATATATGGCGCTTCACACATATTTTAGTGTAATGTATCCTGCCTGAATGGACTCAGTTTACTGAGCAATTTACCAAGTGTGATGGTGTTTCATCATCATTATTTAGCATTCCACTTATTTTTGTATCTATTGATATGATTTTATCAGCGGGAGTATTATGTTATTTTCATACCACTGAAAAAGATACTGATTAGTGTCAGCTATATTGTCAGATTCCACAGAATTTCCATAGAAAGTAGACATTGGCTGGTATATTTAAAGGTCTTTTGCACTGGATTATATTGATATATTGGAATTAATAATCCTTCATAGATTGTGCTGGTTTTGATGAGAATTTTGCAGAGAGGTTTCTCAGATTCAGGAATGTGTAATGAAAACTAAAAATAACAATTCCTTTCCAGAATATTGAGAAACACACCTCTTAGGAATTTGGAGAGTCTAAGTTCAGATTTATCTCTCTTTTTTTTTTAAATTCATCTTAAGAATTGGATTTCAACCCAGATTATCCATACCTCAAATGAAATCTCTTATCACACTGTAGTCATTCTTAAAATGGTCTTGATTCCTGCTTTTTGTTTTATATATAGAGCTAAATATTCACTGAGTGAGAGGAACAATGTCCTCTCTGGTGCAAAGCTTTAATTTTGTAGCAGTTTTTACCACAAAATGCTGATGCTTTTGCATTGCACTGCACATGTCAGAGACAGGAAAACCCTCTCTACTCTGTTTCTGAAGAAGCACAAGGCGATGGTATCTACTGATGGTTTATCAGTTGGATGATTAGTTCATTGCTCATACAGATGGCTAATTTTTAAATTGAAATGTTATATGTCAATACTTAATTATTCAATTATACTTTTGCAGTTATCTTTATCAGTCCAATCTGTAATTTCAACCAAAAGGGAATCTTATTTGTTTGACAAGATCTATTTTCATTCTAGCCACACCAAGTGACATTAAATGTACTCTTATAATTTAATTCTCTCTTACCTGCATCTTGTTCCAACCTTTTCAAAACAGCAAAGGCGAGGGACGTGATTAAGAAATGATGAATTACTTTATTACATCAAATGGGAAACATGATGCAATAGAGGGTGAAATTGCTTGTAAAAGAATGCAGCGTAATGAAAGAGACATGACTCATTCACGATCTCAACTACATTTTCAAACACAAACGAGAAAATAAAACCAAAAAACCCATCACAAGCAAGAAAAATATCCTGTTCATTTTTGGGAAAGAAATTTGGTGTTCAAAAAGCAACAGTGCAGGACATGTAACAAAGAGCATAAAAAGACCTCTCATCTCCAGTTTTCATACTGAACTGATTAGAAGATTATCTTTCTTTGCCTTTTTTGTTAAGTGGTGATAAAGCATAAAGCAATACCTCAGTGACCCTTGGTTCTCAACATGCCCTCAATTTTATTATGCTGTGATATGTAATAGTTTTTTTTCTGATATAATTCTGTAGAGCTCACATAAATGGTTTGCTCAGATGAATTAACTGCTTTAAATCAGTTAGTAATTTAGCCTGAAATAGATTGTTCCAGTTACAGAGTTATCAAACATCAGAATACTCCAGCCACATTGCCTGACATCCTGCCATCTGACTTTTTTAAATAGTCCAGCTATTAATGCCTTTCTGAAGCAGTGCCTTGTGTAAAGTCTCTACACAATCAAAGAATCAAAGTAAAAAAGTTTGTCATTTTTTATAACTATCTCACATTTTCCTGCAATAGTTAAAATCATCAACTTGCATCACACCAGGAGATGGACAGGAAAATTTTGTTTTGTTTCTTTCAGCTAAAGGAGACCAACTTCTACACAACATAAATTTTCTATAAAACCATGGGTTTATGTTGTTGATTTAAAAAAAAATCCATTAGGAATACTTAAACACTCCTTTTTGCCAAATTTGAAATACTAGCTTCAATTCAGCATTGATCTAGATCTCCTCCTGTCAGTGAAATTTCATAACATCTGTCCATTAGGTGCTTGGAGTCCTGCCTCCAGGCGTTCTGGTAGTCTATGTTCCCCAGATGGATCATAACTCCCACGATTCCATATAGTAGCCTTTTGACTGAATATGTGAAGTATGAGTGTCAGTACATTGTGAAAGATGAAGTCCTGACACTGAGCACTGCTTATGAAGTAGATTATGAGCTGCTGATGGTACAGCTCCTGTGAGACCATGTGGGATGACAGATAATCCAATTTAATGTCAAACTGACTTATAACACAATATTTAGCTATTTTTGAATCAGAGTTTTTTTGAACTTTTTGATGAGAAAAAACCCTCAATATTTTGACATTCATTTGGAATGAGAAGTTGCTTTTCCAAAGGATTAGAAATTCAAACTTTTGCTTATATTATTTTTGCAGTATAATGTGATACTGCAAAGGCCACAGAACCCTACTGAAAAGGCAATCTGACTCACAGACTACCTTAGATCATCTTATTCCTTTCTTCTCTATCATCCCACGAATGTTTTTTTCAATATTGTCTTCCTCCTACTACTTAAGGGATGAATTTTGCAATCTTTATAAAAAACATCTTTGGTCAGTGATAGTAACACAACCACATTTGAAACACTGTAAGGGAAACTACGATAAGATGGTCTGAACTTAATTCAAAACTACTACATCCCTTTTGCTTCCTAACTAGTAACTCTTAGTGGGAAATTGGGCTTGTGTGGTCATTCCCAATTTAAATGATAAATGAGCTACTATTCACAGAAAAAAATTAGTACAGCTTGATCACAGAGAAAGGGTCCAAAGAAGTCTAAAGAGCCTTGCTGCAGGATAATGACTGTCAAATAGAGATAACTGGCTGTCAACAAATAACATTAACAGTTCCTATTTAATGAATAGTAACTTGAACTACAGTGTGACACTGCAGGGATTAAAAAGCTCAACACTTGCACAATCTACAGCTCTTGTTTTTGGAGTTTGACTTCAATTTGCAGTTTTGACTGCTGGATCAGTTCATAAGTTAAAGGGCCAAAGTCTTCTGACAACAGTAGCTTTATATAGTTTGGTATAAGAAAGGAAAAAACATTCCTTTAAAATGAACCTGCCTTTGTAGCTTCACTCAAAAATTTCAGGCATTAAGTAAAAGAAATTGTATTTTCATATGGAAATTGGAGCATTTGGATTTTTTTCTAATGTTACTTTAAAAAAAAAAGGAATTCTTTAATTCCATCATCTAGCATATGTAAAGCTTTATAGTTCCCGAGAGTATTATATATTTTTAGATATTTCTATCCAGATTCCACATAGAAAATGCTTGCTTGTCAGCTGCTCTTGGCTTCCCCCACAAAAAAGAAAATATAACCTGTGGCCAATTTTAGCTACATTTGACAGACAAAGATATGAAAGGTATATGTTATGATTGTCATGAAATAGAAAGATAAGAAGAAAGTGAACCAGAGTAGTTCTCCAGTAAAGGAAAGGGCAAAGCCACAGATGAAATTTATTAAAGACACCAAAAGATCTACATGGAAGAAGTAGGTAGGAATGGACTGCAGGAAAAGCTTTTCTCAAAATTCATGTTTTCAGTACATATTGGCTTATCCAAGGACAGACCCACGGGAAACCTGTTCTAGCTTCAGGTTTGTCTTGATATGGGAAGACATGGAAAAGTTTTATTCAGGCTTCTGGGACAACACTTAGAAATTTTCTGTATAAAGTTGTCCCAGTTAGTTTCACAATTCTCCAAGGCCAAGAAGCATAGTGTGTCCTGGTCAGTGTCTGGGTATTACGGGGAGCAGGAAGAAGGGAAGGAGCAGGGAGTCTGCATGGCAAAAGCACCACTCTGCAAGAGGTCCCGATGGTTATGAGCAACTTTCTCATGCCTATCATTTTAAAGGGCTGATTAAACCTGAGACATTTCACACCAGCTGCCCGAGAGGATGACGGTTGCTCAGCAGCTTCTATCTCAGGCACCAAGAGCTGAGTTTCCAGTGATGTTCATTGTAAAAGCATCAACACAAAAGTGAAAAGCCTTCAAAGTGTTTTATCCCATCTATATCATCTTATCTATTATCTTTGCACACTACACATCTCTATGGCTGTGGATATAAATCAAGCACTGCAGATGAAAATGGAGTTGAAATTAAAGTGCCCCTCAAAAAAAAAACAAACCAAAAAACATCAACACCAACCACCAAAAACAAACCCCACCAAAAAAAAAAGAAAAAAAACTCTGCTGCCTGCAAATATCCTTGGGCAGTGGGAGCCCATATCCTCATTTTGACAGAAAGAAACCACCACATGAATTCCTGTGTATTGCGTTTTTCCACCAGTCTTGGGTCTGTGTCTTCCCACATAGAGAGCAAGTTGAGTTAGGCTTTCCTCTCTGGTATTTTATGTAAAGCATTTGGGACTCCATCTAGTAAGAAGCTCATTTTAGTGTGGGTTGAGAACATTCACGACCTCAGTGAATCAGGTCTTTGGTTCTTATTCTACCTTTTAGTCTGGAGAAGTGCAAGAGGAAAATTGTTTAATAATCTGTTCTTCTAGGTCTGTTAAAATGGGAGTCTTGAAAGTTGAAATTATCACGAAATAGAATCTGATTTTTTATTAAATTTGCACCTATCCTTACATTTTTCACCTGTGTAACTAAACTGGGATTTTGTCACACAGTACCATTTTTTTTTTTCTTTTTGTTCTATTCTCACTTCAGGTTTACCTTAAGGAGTCAATAGAGCTCAGACTGGACAGACCATATTTTGCTTTTCTTCTGATTTCTGAGTTTTCTATAAGTGAGAAGTTCTGACACATGAAGAGACTTTATACTTAACAGTATAAAAATTACTGGCACATAGTCAGACATCATCTGCCCTCTCAAGTACATAATACTCTGAGATATATAATGCAGCCTTATGAATGACTTTTGTGTCTAATACTCTGTTACATGCCAATACTTTGACAAGATATGCCAAGTCCTGCACCTGGGGAGGAATAACCCCATGCCCCAGTATACTTTGGAGGCAAATCAGCTGGAAATCAGGTCTAAAGGGAAGGGATGGGGATCCTGGTGCACAACAGTTTGAACATGAGACAGCAATGTGCCCTTGTAGCAAGGAAGGCCAACAGCCCCTGCACTGCCAGCAGGATGAGGGAGGCAAGTCTTCCCATCTGCTTAGTGAAACACATCTGGAAAGCTGTGTCCAAGTGTGCCTCCCCAGTACAAGAGACAGATGGGAGAGAGTGCAGCAAAAGGCAGCAAAGAAGATTAAGAGATTGAAGCATCTTTCCAATGGAAGGAGGTTGAGGGCTGGGGTTGTTCAGCTTGAGGAAGGGAAGGCTCAGGGTCAATGCTTGTAAATACCTGATGAGACAGTGTAAGAAGACAAAGCCAGACTCTTCTCAGTGGTGCTCAGTGACAGAAGCAGAGGTGATGGGCACAAACTGAAGCACAGGAAGTTCTATTTAAATGTAGGGAAAATCTTTTTTACTGGACCTATGGGTGTGACTGGCAATCAAAGCATACCAGTCTTTTATTCAGACCTCGTGACTATGCAGATAGAGCATAAAGGAACTATTAGTTATTACAGGAGTTTCTTAGAGAAAGATCTTGATTGTACAACTAGGAGTACTGCTATGGCAGGAAAGGAGTAAGACATTCTTGAAAAAAAAATCTGTGATGGAAAGCAATTATTTCTCCAAGCATAATCAGTGGACATGAACACTACTCGGCATAATTGCTTGTGTACCTAATAGTGCCCTTGCATGCTGTATATTCTTCCTATCTTTTCATTTAGCTGTGTTGGAACATGCTCTCAGGAAGTGTTTTCACCAGGATTTAAACTGTCCATAGTAGGGGTGTCAGGGTCCCATCTTCTGCCCCCAGTCATGTAGTTCCCACATTTGCCTGATGCCTTAAGGTCCATCTGTTTTTTTTTGATTTTTCTAATTTTTATAGGCTTTATAAGTAGTTATATAGTAGAAGTAGATTTAGAAGCAGCAGCCCTTATTCCTTTACCCTTAGCATAGTAACTACACACATTCCACAACCCTATCACTCCATTCCATGCTCTCCATATCAATTCTACCCCTGAATTCCATCAGAAAATGTTTAGTCTCTTGTCAAAGTAGGCCTATTTTGTTCAGAGAACACTTGTACCTTGGCCTAAACCGCAAAAGTACAGTCTAGAACTGGGTGAATATATGCCCCCTGTACTCTGAAGAAGATGATGATTGATGAAAAGAGGGTCTCAAAAAGAAGCCCCTAGCCCCAATTCCCAAGGGGTGGACCAAGGGTGGATCAGGGCAAAAGCCACAGGGTGGAAACATCTGGGATTGGATAGAAATGTTATAAATTGTAACATCTGTACAGAAGGACTGATGCGCGCGTCTTGTAATCTTTATGCCTAGGCACAAATTAAAACCCTTTCCTTATCTCACCTCCAAAACTAAATTGTCTTGGAGTTTTTTTCTCCCTGAATTTTCTTTAGGCAACAGCCTCTGGTGCCACTGCTGCTTGGGAAGCTGTAAGGGTTGGGGAGATAACAGGTTGGGGAATAAGGGGTGCTGCAACTCCCTGGTTTAAACCAACTGCAACTGCACTTGGATATGATGCCCTAACCCTTTAAAGTCATGTTCAGTTGTATGTCAGTCTGAACAATAAAATTTGACGCCAATAAAGACTGAGCAGGCAGGAAAGTTGACATGTGATGTGAAGCCAGTCACAGTCCTTCTTATAACCTGTCATTGCATGCTGGTACGAGGAATGAACCAAATCTTCGTTTTCTTCATCTGCCTCTGACCTCTCCCTGCCTTTCTGTCAAGGCTTTTTCAGTCCACAGTACTCTCACAGCACCTGTATTCTTCATAGCTAAGCCAAGCTTGCTTATATATAAAAATGAACAGTAGTGCAATGCAATATACAATTTTATTGCTATTTTCTAAAATAAATTACTCACGAATATGGAGAGTTTTTTGCACTGTTTGATTAGTACGAATCAGGAAATGTTAACTCTCAAAGAAGTAAGAGGTGAGCCACTTTTTTGTTTTGTATCTTCTGTATCTACACAAAATGAAATCCCACTTTCTCTAAAGCAGGCTGAACTTGAATTTTACTGAAGGGTTCTTGTTTTTTGTAGAATTTATGCTCTGAGATTCCTGTTGCAGAAGCAGTCCAACATAAACAAAGGTTTATTACCATGAAGAGAAAGGCTATAATCTCTCATGTCTCTTTTGTTATGTACTCAGAGTTAAATTGTTACAGTCCCTGCTCCGCAGTGAGGAAAATTAGTTATCTCTTGCTGGTGACAGTAGTTTTCCTCATAAGAACAGATTCAAGATTTCCTATGGATTTGTTTCTTTGTTTTGACATCTAATAAGGGGTGAATTTCATTGCAGTGGAAACACAAATGGGAGACATCTCCTCTACTTGGCTTGTCCTCATCCTGACCTCCAAGCATGTCAGAAGTGAGCATCTTTGAACTTTTGCCTTTTGTTAAGTTTGGTAGAAACTGGTCTCTATGTTCAAATACTTTCAAGGGTAGATACACAGACGAACACAAAGAGACAAGATCACACAAGCCTCTTTCTCTGAAAATGAAGCTGAGAAATGGATGAATCTTGCAAAGGAAAAGCCCACTCTTAGATACTGATCATTAAGACTGGAATAATCCTAATGGCAATGTGGTGATTATTATGAAAGCACTGAGAGGAAGGAACTGACTATGTAAAGAGGAGAAATCTGAGGATGGGCTAGTCCATGGTGCAAAGCATGCTGTGAGAGAAAGGCAAATGATAAGTGGATGATAGTATAATTTCCTTCATTCTTTGGTAGACTTTCACAAAAAGACTAAACACAGTGAGAGAGATTCTTTTGAGACTGGATCTCTCCCACTCTTTCTTTCCTACGAAGAAAGTGAAAATGACACTTTCTCTATTTAGTCTTCTCAAATCACTTCAGATTACCTATATATCTGTGTGTGTGTGGCTTTTGGGTTAAGTGATACCTGCCCACACGCACTGATATATGCATATGCACAGTCAGACTTACATGCAGGCGTGAGGTATGTTTTTCTATGCCAAATATTGTCAGAGACAGATTGCCATTAAAGACTGACAAAGCAAAATGATGATGAACAGCAACAAGGAATATGTTGGCTCATTCTCTTTTAAGCTAAAGTGTTTGATGTTTTGCAGATCTTCAGTTTGTATTTTTATTGATTTTTTCATTACTAATAACGCTGAATTCAATACAGTTTTCAGGTATATATTTAATAAGATATCCTAGTGATATTCTCACTATAGTGTCAGGCATGGTATGGAACTAAAGAACCTTATTTTTTAAAACATGTCCAACCATGTGAAATTAGCACCTAAGAACCAAATTTGATTTTGTCGTTCATGATCGGAGGAAGCTGAAGGGTGAGATGAACTCTTATCCCTAATAAATTAATCTCAAATTGCCTTCATCTGGATTCTGTTTAAGTTTTCTTAAAAAAAGGTCTCCAGATGAATATCTGTAAGTCCTGGGAGAGAAAAGTCAAATTTTAAATCTTCATAATGTAATAGTTTAATATAAACTAGAAAGATACACCTAAATTTTTCCATACAAGGTTACCAGACATTGTTCTTCATATGGAATCATTAGTACTACTGGGAGACTGCTTTCTGTTTTCTTTTGTTCTTTTTTCCTCAGACAACAAAGTCATTACTCCCTGGCATCTAATTCAGTCTCTCTTATTTCCAATTCTGACCCAGAAACTGCATTTTATTGACAGATTATGAGTGTGATTTTGGTCTCTTTTGTTTGCAGTAAATTTTGCTAAAAGAACCAATTCAAGAAAAGGAGTAGATGGAAATTCCATGCCGGTTTGGTGATACGTAGATGTTTCTAAAAATTAATTGTTTTTATTGAAGTTGTAATGAAATTGTAGGATAGACCTAATGAGCCATTCTTGACAGATAGCCATCTGCTGGAAATTTGCCAGAGCTTTTACCAGTTTATTTATCTGATAGACTCCAGCTTTGCCTTCACTTTGGAGCACAAAAACAGTAGTAGTAAAAAAGTAGTCCAAAACAATGGACTACTGGAAGCTGAGGATCTATTCCTGCTTCCAGAAAATTGTGAACTTTCTTTTCTATGAGGGGAAAAAAAGGAATAATTTAAAACACATCTAAATCCTTTTTTTTTTTTTGGTTATGCTTTTGTGCTCTGTTAGGTGTATTTAGTCCTTCTTAGACTGACATTAGCTTGTGCCTTTAAACTCAGTAGTCCCTCTGTCTGACATACAATGAATAAATACAAAGTAAATATTTATATAAAAAGAAGGGATTGCATACATAAACGTCTGTTTTGTCTTGTCAGAGTGTAATGAGGGACAGCTGTTCCCTAAAGAACAGGGAGTTGAGGGGGACACCAGCCCAGGCAACGTCTTCACTGATGGATCTATCTCACAGGGTCTGAGAATGGTGGGACAGGGCTGGGTGCTGGTTACAGGGTCCATCCAGACATGGCAAGTAGTGGGCCAGGTTCAGGATCTAGACAGGAACCCAGATCAGGAACAGAAGTAGGCAGGGCCAGAATCAGGACAGCTGATGCAGCTACTACACACAGCTGAGGGTCCAAACCAGAAAGAAGTTACCTACAGCATGGGAGCTGGGTTCATCCAGTGTGCTGGGACAGACACAGGAGGCTTGTATTCCTGCCATATGGCTGGGTCAGGTGCTGATGACTCCAGGCTGAGCAGAAATGGAGCTCCTGGACCTGTGGGCAGAGAAAAAAACCTCCCCTTGATCTATGTTAGGAGACTGTGAAGCCTATTGGGATCAGATCTGTAGAGCTGGTGCCCAGAACCTGATATCCAAACTGTTGATGTACTAGGGGATTTCACATCAGACAAGGTGTAGTTTGTATGTGTGAACTGCCCATGCTTTAGTAGCTAGAGCACAGGTTCTGCACTTGTGGAGTTCATCTCCCATTTTAATATCACTTGAAAGTGGTTCTGTTCCTGTATTTTGAGTCTGCTTTGCTTTGTGAACTGAAGTATAGTAAGTGTGTACAATCCGGAGATTTGCTTAAAAAATACACTCTTGATTTAAACTAAAATGCTAAAGTAGACCACTCAAATCCTTCTTTAGCTTTATGCTACAGAGTTTTATCTCTGGCAATTTCCTCATGAAGGAGAACAGATAAGGTTTGAGCGTTTTCTCCAGCTTCTCTTATCTCCAGATTACCTCTCTTATTCAGACTTCAGAAATACCATAGAAAAGCACCCAGAAAACACTAATGCAATCTCTGAGACCTCTGGTGCTGCTCAGACAATGCTAGGCTGAAAAGCAATTCCCCTTGGTATAAATATCTCCAACAGACAAACCAATTTAGAAACACAGAGGGAAGCGGAAGCTCTTAACAATGATGAAATCAGGCAAAGTCAGGAGAGACACAAGTGGTGTCTATTCTTTGCTAAAGTTCAGAAAGGCTGCCACCTTTGAACCTTTTAGCTCAGACATCAAGCTTAAAAAGCAGAGTCATGCACAATGGGCCTCTGAGGGTTTTAAATTCTGTGAGTCTCCTGAAGTTTGTTGAACTTCAAAGGCTGAGGTAAGGCGTTATCCTGTTTACTTGGCATGTCTCTGCCAGACCTGCAATCTGACAGTGATCCATCTGGGTGGGTTGTTTTGCAGGCAGACTAACTAACTTATCTTTTCAATTTCTCTGTAATTTATCTGAGTCAGAATGAACTTCATGAGTTTGGCCCAGAAACAAGGCAAAGATTTCAGCCAGCTTCTTCTACTGCAGGCGGTGGCTCACCTTTACTTATTTGCAACCTATGAATTTATTAATTATCCAAATATAAGCAGTGACCTTCTGTGACAGATGGTGAATCATGTCTTACTTCCAGTGCATAAATTAACATTTTAAAAGGCTTTTTAAAGTGCTGTTGACTTTAGCAAGTGAAACATAATAACAAGGATTTGCTGAAGTCTGATGCTGTAAGTTTGGATACATTGAAAATTCATTATCTGAGGAAAAATCTAGTATTATAGTGCTAATAACAAGGACATTGCAAGCTGTCATTTGTTTTAGAATGATGTACGGTTTATGATGTTGAAACTGCCATCACAGAGAAGTCACAATGACTTGCCTTAAAGACGATTTATGAATCCTGACTCTAGAGGAAATAATTTCTCTCACACAGCTTGTTGGAAGTCAGTTCTCTTGGCATTTGCTTTCATCAGGAAGGGTATCTTCTAGCCCTCAAAATTTTGATCTAGAACCTCCTAAATCCCACATCTTTGATTTAATAAAAAAATAAAGTTTCCCATTAATTTGGACATAAAGGGGTTACTTACACTATCTTTCAGCCCATTTTTTTTCATATAATGTTTAAGCAATATTAGCAAAATATGGTAACACTCAATGCCCTAGAAAAAATGTCGATAACTGGGGGGAGCTTAAGTTACATATCTAAGCATGAGTGTGAAGTAGAGGATCCAGTAAATAAATGTAAATATAAATGTAAATGTAAATGTAAATGCCTTGCAGCATTTTCTCTCCCTCTGAAAGAAAGTTACCTTTGCACAATAAGAACAATACACACAGTCTGAGCCCTAAGCAGCTATTCAAACCACAGGGCACAAGTGTTATATACAGCTACTATAGTTTTTTTATTTATTTTCTCCATTTATGTCATATGTGGGATAATGCTTATCATTGTCATCTCTCACACTGAAACAGCAGCCTGCTAAATTTGAACATCAGTGAGAACAGAGAACAACTAAATGCACATTCTTGCCCTTCCCTCACTTCTTTTCCAGCTGCAGGTGGGAGGATCTTTCTCTTGGATATGGAGAAGTTGCTTGATGAGATTTGGATTCTTTTTCTTCAACTGAAACTACTTCTTTGTATGAAACACTGAGATACTATCATGAAATGGTGATATGTGAAGACCGGAAGAAGCACAGAGGATGTTAAGTATTGTTATATTTAAATAAAGCAACTCAGAAAGAAAGTATTTGCATGAATGTAAGACTATTCAGCCTCTCTCTTCATCCCACATCCAAAGTAAGAAAATTCAAATTCTAACAAAGAGCTAAGATATCTCATTAAATTGCAGAGCAAGAAATCTCAATAGAATCGGAGTACATTGTACATTGTGTATAAGATGTGGAGAACTCAAGAAATCCTCATAAATTCTTGCATTCCTTTTCCTCTGTAGAAGTGCACCCTTGCCAAGGTGTCAGCATGCTGAAGAGGAAAGGACAAGATCTGACCTAAGGCAAATCTGTACTGTCATTAGTAAACATGAAGTAATGATAGAATATGTACAGACTTCTGTGGATTACAGTGTAATTACACTAAGCAGATCTAAAAGTAATTAATTGGTAACTGCAGTGCTGTTTAAAAGACAAAAAAGCCATATATTCATCTCATAATCACACAGATACCACATGAAAATTAATTACCATGTAATTATATGATCAGTATTTACCATGTTCAAACAGTATTTGTGCCCCTTTAATTTGAAGTGCCAGTTTATTTTAAAATATTAAATTACTAAACCTCCCATGACTGTGATTTAAATCTGGAGTAGTAATCACTGTGTGTGGTAAAGCATGTAAGAAAAAAAGTCACTGAATGATGAATGACCCAGTTCACTTTTTACATACGCTAGGAAAAAAAAATTAATTCTGGCTGATGGAATTTCACAGTGTCCCTCTTTTGGATTATTTTTTCATGTGCTTTTTATAAAATTTCTGTTTTGACAGAGCTCTTTAAAATATTTCTGTTTTAACAGACCTAGAAGTTTAATCTAGCCTAGTTCAAGAGAGCATTTTAGCACATTCTCAAACCCAGTTAATCTGGTTGAAGACAGGAGTTTTAGAACATACTTTAAGGTTAGGGCAGGATTCAGTACTGTGTTGCACAGAAGTAAGTCATGGCTCTGAGCTTATATTCTCTCAGAGGTAGTGCAGTGATTTTCGGCAGTGTTGGCAAAATTTAGTATGCTGCTCTAAAAAAAGCAGTTCAGGTTTTGACCAACCCTGGGTTACTCCTGCCAGAGGAACAAGAGAAACAGAAGAAAGGAGACAGAGATGGATAAGGAGCCAAGGGAGGAATCCTGAGGAAACCGGCTTGCTGTTTCAGTTGTGACAAGAGGGATGGCAATGGCAGAGCACAGGGTTCAAAGCTTTTATGGGAGTTGGAGCACCAGGCAGTGGCCTTCACCTTTCAGCCTGTCCTGGGTGGCAGCAGCAAAGAAAGCTGATTTTCTCAGGGGTCTGAAATAGTTATCATGAGCAGTGAGCCATATCCAGTTCATTCTCCTCAGCAGTGTGCTGCCTAGGGCATCTGCCTGCTTTGGGTTTTGAGTGTGCTCTGTTTGCTTGAAATGAGGGATATTTTTGCCTCACATTGGAACAGTACAGTTGCTTTGTACGTGAGATCTTGGGTGGTGGCCTGTTACCCTGTCTTGGCATTGGAAAGCAGAGATTGCTTTTGGGGTTGAGAGTTAAAACTAGGCTCTGTTATTTTCAGTGGTCACTGAAATCTAATTGCTGTGGGAATTTGTTTATGATAACAATATCTGGCCTATACTAATTTATCTGAGACCATCAGCTATCACTGATATTTGCAAGTTGATAATATCCAATCTTTCATCAACACTTTGGGTCATAGGACAGAAAGACTTTGCCTGCCCCATAGAAAACCTTGAAAGTTAATACAATAGCAGCACAGAGCAAATCATTGACTTGGATCAAATAAAAGCTAATGAACTTAAGTCAAAAAGTCTGTAACATATTATCTCTGAAACTTTATATGGCTACCTCCTGATCACTGACTGTTTTCATACATAGTTACAAGTGGCATATTCCACCAGTGCTTGGCATTTATGAACACTTGCATAACGCTCCACATAGATGAAATTTTGATGACTGCACACAATGCAAGGCAGCAGAGAATGAGGAGGGTGCTTTTCCAGAATCCTGAGGCACAAATGCAAATGTTCATCACTGATTGATTATTCCTTTAAGGCAACGCATCTTGCTGACCTCTGAATCTACATCATTCAGAGATACTGGAGGGCAAGTGTAAGATGTACAGAAAATAAAAACCAAGATCTGTGTGATATGGCTGGCTATTCCTAAACTCTCCTGATATTTGGGAGCTGAAATTCCAGGTCTTGATCTGAAATCATCTACTTTCAGTAACTGCAAAATCAAAGGCTAGAGGACTGTCATTTTCCAGAGCCAGCTAGAAGTAGCATGATCCCTGAAGCTCCACCTTAACATAGGTCACTGAATATTTTGCTGTTTTTAACTTGTACTTTTCTCTACTGCCTCTTTCTCTTGGACACATCTTTTGAGCATTTTTTACAGTTTGATTGTAGATTATAGAAGTAGCTATGTGAATGGTATTACTTATCATCCTTTGAGTAGTTTATGAAGACATGTATGCAAGTACATGGGTAGGTCATCATTTTTGTACTGACAGCATGAAAGGAGGTACAGTGCTGGACAAGAAAGCTAAACGTTGTATGGATATTCAAGGTTTCATATTTTTTTAGAAAAGAAAGAATGAAAGACATCCCCCCCAAGCAATTCTGAATGTATAAATACAGAATATATTTTACTCTTTACTTTTTCAACTCAGAGTCTTGAAATCTCCACATTCAATGTTCTTCTGTCAAATGAGATTAATTTTTCATGCTTATAACTAACAATCATGGTGGATCAAATCCTGATATAAAATCAATAATTTTGCTCAAGTTAGACCAAAATTAATTGATTTTGCTTACTGCTTGTGGTCTCAAACTCTCCTAGCTCTCAGTGTGGGATTTGTTTAAATAAGGCTTGTTGTGTGTCCTCCCCTTTGCCTTTCACCATTTTAATCTTTCTCTGCTCTGAAATTCTAAGTTACCAAGCCACTAATTTCTTCTGCCTTTCTACATTGACCAAAAGAATGTTATGTTTAAAAAACCAAAATGCCAATCGTTAATCATCAATAGAATGAGAAAATGGCTTCAATTAGCTCTAACCATGAGCAGTGAGTGGGATAGAATGAGCTATTTAAAATTACATTGTGGCTTTTAAATATAAACACTTGTTTACTCAAAAAGTACTTTGGGATTTATCAGAATGACAGTTTCTTTAAAAGTTCTTACACTTGGGAAATTATTTGTTTGCTTTGTTCTATTTATCACAAGCTGATCAAGGGTTAGAAGCTGTCCAGAGTTTTGTTTTCTGAGTGAAGTTTTAGAAGACCATATAAAATATTCAGTTAGGGTAGTCATATTTGTCCTCTAGTTGTACTTGATAGAAATCCAGAGAGATTGTTTATTGAGAAGTTACTGTAGATTTACAGCAGTACAAAGAGCAGAACTGAAAGTAAGATGGTGCTTCTGTATTTGTATGTCTAGGGGAAGGCATTTATCAAATGGTGTACAGTATGAACCAGAATATTATGAACAGATAATGAGCTAAAAGATGTGGAACTCTTGCTACTTTTAAGTATTTTGCTGTTTATCAGAGCTCAACTCAGTTGCTTATCTTTAATATTAGAATAATATTGAATAATTTTGAAGCATATATTCCATTTTCAAATTATCGGTTCAAATGTGTTGGGGTTTAACTGCAGCCAGCAACCAAGTCCCACACAACTGCTTACTCACTCAGCTTATAGTGGGATGGAGGAAAGAATTGGAAAAGTAAAAGCAAGAGAACTTGTGGAATGAGGTAAAACCAGTTTGACACGTAAAGCAAAAGCTGCACATTCAAACAAATCAAAACAGGGAATTCATTCATCACTTTCCATGGGCAGGTAGCTCTTCAGACATCCCTAGAAAAGCAGGGCTCCATCACTTGTAACAGCTGCTTGGGAAGACAAATGCCATCACTCTGGAGGTCTCTTACTTCTTCCTCCTTCCCCCAACTTTATATGCTGAGCATGACTCCTTTGCTAGCTGCTACGAAAAAAATTGACTCCACTCCAGCCAAAAGAAGCAAAAAATGAAATTGGATTAATCATATAGGTAGGGACAAGTTAAAAATGAAGACAGGTATATATTTTGGTATTCTTGATTGATTAAATCCATACTTGTGAAGGTGAAACAATCTGATATAATCTATTATTCATACATTAAAATGACCATACTACATGGAATTGATATGGGATGCTTGATGAAACCCTTATAAAAAGTGAACAACTGGAAGTGGTGTGCTTTTTCAAGATCTTATATAGGCTTCTGTTTTACAGTAACATACAACATTTTTCCATTGAAGTTTTTTTGCCTGTGTTCTCCAATGCTTGCTAAGGCACCTACAAAAACTGACAGGCTTTCCAGATAGAGCTGGACTTTAGGGGAATTACTGTTGCTGAGTATCTGAAACCAGGACACTCGGGTAGTCCCATAATTCTTAATGTTAAGGCTAATATTAGGATTGAAATACTTTGGTTACTGTCTTTTGGAATGAAAATCGAGGATTATGTTCCCAGTTTTGCTTGGTTTCTATATTTTCTCATCTAGACTTTCTGAGCGTAGGAACTGCAGGTCATAAAAATACCATCTGCTGAGACAAAGTCCACATAATTTGTGAGGAGGTGGCACAGCTGCTGCCAGTACTGATGCTTCTTAAAACTTTAAACAAAAGCACAGCAACAGAATTAAATCAGACATGAAGGTAATATTAATACTAGGGAAAACTGTATTTGCAGTGACACTAAGGATGACAGTGTCACCAAAGATTGTGCTCTCATCTGTAATAGAAGCTTCCCACAGTTATTAACCTAATAAACATATTAAGGGCTGTATCTGCAGAGCATTTTGATACTCAAAGCTTTATCCTTGTGGGACATACTGCTCCACAGAAAGGAAATGTAAAACACTTTTATGATGCAGCATAAGGAGTCAGCATGAAACTGCACCTTTCATCTCCAAAACACTTCATAAACAAAACCAGACACTGAAAATATCACTACCTTTATTTCTATAGATGAGGAGAATATAATTTACTTTCACACTGTCATGAATCATTCTGAGCAATTTCAGGACTGCTCACTTTCAATTTCTTGGCTCTTGACAAAAATAAGATAGTGATGGACAGAGTACTATTGCAGCCTCTCAAACATAATTATTTCAAGCTACAGATTATTTCAAGATACAGTCTGTTTACATCAGATAAT
This sequence comes from Neopelma chrysocephalum, assembly GCF_003984885.1. Taxonomy (NCBI): domain Eukaryota; kingdom Metazoa; phylum Chordata; class Aves; order Passeriformes; family Pipridae; genus Neopelma; species Neopelma chrysocephalum. The sequence goes on from NW_020897692.1 coordinate 2,838,431, forward strand.
GCGTGTGTATACAAAAAACCTGTGAAGGTAGGACAGCACATGTATTATGTGGTATTCATGCACATGTAAAACTGAGGGAGTATGAATTAGAGATGTAAATTATTTGTCCTTTATTGGAAGCTTAAAATCCCACACTCACAATGTTAATTATTTAATCTGGATGTTTAGTGTTATGGTTGTACAAACTGGTAATTTTAACTTCATATATATTTATTTGATTATAATTAAAAAGAATTAAAGATATGAGGCATATAAGATTTAAAATCTAGTGCCAATAACATGATAACTGCCCTAATAAAAATGTACAGATGACATCACAGAAAAAGTGACTCCTATAAAAGAGTTTAATAGTTTACTTTATTATTTACTGACACATATATGCAGGTTCTTTAACATCATTGTCTTTCCAGAACATGGTCAATGTGTCCTTCACTTCAATACAGGTCTTACGTTTTGTTTTTTTTTCAGATCAGTGGAAATTACAGTAACACAAAATTCCTCTTGAAAAATTTGTTGACTTTACTTGCTTTATTCCAGGCCACTTCTATGGCATTATTTATTGACTTAAGGCTGGGTTGAAAGTGAGGATATTCCACTTTATCCGAACTTAATAAGATGAAACTCCTTTTTTATTTTTTTGAGAATTTTGGCTCATTTGAGAAGAATATTTACTGCAATAACATGATGACTTGTGTATTTTGAGTGGAAAGACAAATGGATAAAAAAGCCTGCCACACATGTTGAGCAAAGTTAAGTATTTTTCTAGGTAAGTGGAGTGCTTCATAAGCAAGAGAGGCTGAGGGTGATTTCATTCAGCACAGTTAGAATTCATGACAGGTTCACTTTAAAACACCAGATCTCCATTGGCAGTTCTGCTTTATTCCGAGTTGCCAGCCCCTTTTTACACAGGCACAATTCCTGTCATGACTTGATGAGGAAAGAAAAGGTTTTAACAACATGGCTGCTTGACATGGCTACAAATGATGGGATTTTTATTCTTTGAAAGGGTTTTTCTTACATCTAGATCAAAACAAAGTGTATAAGGAGACTACATTGTAGCATGATGAGGTCTTAAAGTTTTAGCAACATTAATGTTTGAATCCCACATGAATAATCAGACTAAAAGTCAATTACTCAGGTCACAGTGAGTTAAAATACACCAGACAAAGAAAATAAAGCTTTAAAGATTTTAGGAGTTCTAAGAAGGCTCATGGGTAACACCTGTACGTCTATCTTCACATTCAAGCCATCCAGACTAATAATTCAAAAAGAAACTGCTAAAAGACAAAAAAAGGAAAATCACCCAAAAGCCATACTTTTAGATATGTAATAACCTTGCATATTTCATCAATGAAGTTTTAGCCAAAGTAGTCTTGCACATGTATATTAGAGAGCAAGAGTAAGCAAAAGAGCTAGGAAATGTGATTTACTATAACCAATGAAAAATTCTGGAATATTTAGATCTAAAGATTATAGTAAGTTTGTTTTTCCCTGACAGTCTAATATAGTTGCTTTCATTTGAGTAGAAAGCTTTAAAGGTAAACATATATGATAAAATTCCAATAATTTTTTGAACAATATTTAAAAAATATGCTATACATATGCTATATATATGCTAAATATAAAATATTCCATTAATATTTTATATAAAATATTCCATTAATACTACAGCAGATGGTATAGCAAGTATAACAAGAAAGTCTGCAGTAGCCCTTCAGTCAAGATATATCATAGTAAAATACCTGGTAAGAATATAGGATTTACATATTAACCTATGGTAGAACATAGAAGCTGACATAGCTGACCAGATCAGTAATCTCTCCACGGCACCCATTGGCCTAAGTCAGTGGGGTCTAGAGCTGCAAGGTCCATGCAGACACTAAATAAATCTGTGCCATGTCTTGATCATTATCCTGCTTCCTGAGATACCTCCTGCAGAACCACTGCAAGAATGCTCCTGAATGTAAGAAATATGGATGAATTCAGAAGTGGACATCAGCCTGGTATTGTAGAGTACACAGATAGAATACATGCAAAGTAGACAGTGATTTTTATTTTGTTTTTGTGGTGAAACTTGTCTATAGTACAAGTTCTGCATTTACATGTGTAAGGCTTCGTATGACAGTTATAGCCCCAAGCTTGAGCTCCAAGTAGAATTTTAAAATATCAGTAAAAGGCTACAGCCTGACATCCTTGCTTACAGTCTTAGACCATAAATATTTATACATACACTTTTGCAGATATATTTTCATACTTTTACAGACAGTTGTTCCACCTGTACTTTAAGCCAACAATGTACAAGCCTGAAAGCTTAAGTTAAACAGAAAGCACCATGCTTGGAGCAGTACAGTAAGCCTTGCACAGAGCAATGTGAGGCCTAACAAAGGTATTTGAATTCTGGATCACACCTTGCTTGCATTCAGCCAGCTCTGAGTACAAGCAGAACAAAGTCAGGGCTGTCTGCAAAAGATCTGGCAGATCCTGAAATGAGGTAAATTACAAGCTCTTCACTGAGAGCTTAAATAATGGCTAACTCCTCAATTCTGAGAACAAGGGTAAGGCCAAGGTGCATTTGAGCAACAGTAGCCTTAAGCTAGTATTTTCACTTAATTGTGGCATGCTCCTATGTAGGCCTAATACTGCATCCTATGGTGTGAATACAGCATAGATATATTTGAGGGTGATTGTCATGGTTTAATCCCAGCTGCCAACTCAGCCCCACACAGCCACTCACTCACTCCCCCTGGATGGGATGAAGGAGAGAATTGGAAGGGTAAAAGTGAGAATACTCATGAATTGAGATAAAGACAGTTTAACAGGTTAAGCAAAAGCTGGGTGCAAAAGCAAAGCAAAGCAAGGAATTAATTCACCATTTCCCATTGACAGGCAGGTGTTCACCCATCCCCGCAGAAGCAGGGCTCCATCATGCATATCAGTGTCTTGGAAAGACAAAGGCCATCACTTAGAACGTCCCCCACCCTTCCTTCTTCCCTCGGATTTATGATACTGGATATTCTTGTGGTCAGTTAGGGTCACCTGTCCTGGCTGTGTCCCTTCCCAGCTTCTTGTGCAGTCACAGCCTCCTCGCTGCTGGGGTGGGGTGAAACACCTTAACTCTGTGCAAGCACTGCTCTGCAATAACAAAAACATCCCTGTGTTATCAACACTGTTTCCAATCCAAATCCAAAATATAGACCCATACTAGCTGCTATGAGGAAAATTAACTGCTTTCCAGCCAAATCCAGCACAGTGGTGAACACCCTATGGTTCAACAAGTATATTTTTTAATTATTTTTCAGTTTTTAAGACATCTCTTTTTTTTTTTTTTTAGTGTGGAAATTCTTTTGGGGCAGAAATATGGTATCAGTATACATCTGTCTTTGTGTGCATGTGAAATGGATCTGTGTATTTCTACTTCTCAGTACATATATTTGTTCTTTTTCTTAGATGCTCTAGGAGAAAAATAGTGAATGCATTAGAATAACAGAGGGGAAGTTAAACATAGACACCAGAGGCAGAAGGCAGAATGTTTTTAAGAGTATCAGGTGAAGGTAAAGGTAACTTGCTGATCTAAATTCCAATAGTCCATTGTTTGTTTTTCAGTGTTTGCCCTTGCATCATTCATCAAATATTCTCTTACAGCAGGCAGAAATCATGTGGGAAGAAATCCTGAAGTCCTTACGATTTAGCCAAAAAAACTGTGAGAGAAATCAATTATTCCTGAGTGGATTCAGACCAGCAAATCTTGTTTGTTATCTGTTGTTTTCCACGAATTTCATAGGATATCAGTATGCTAAATGCAGATTTCAGGTATAATTAGGTCCTACTGTGCAGAGAAGTGCAGCAGAGGGGGTTAGACTCTTTGATGCCGAAGCCTCATCTCTTCACACCTCCCTCCTCTCCACACTGCATTAGTGTAAGGCAGTTGATGGAAGGGGAAGGGAGAGTCTCTGTGATTAACCTTCTGATTTGGTTGTTTTCTCCCAAAGCAAGTCAGATACCAAGGATTGAGTTCTCATTCCCTGAGTCTGAAGATTCAGACTGCTGTGCTACCAGTGCAGTACACCTATATACTGCTGGTTATTCAGAGCTCGTAATAAATTGACAGTCTCACCCTTAAAAAATACTGGATTTTCTTTAGGTGAGAAAAATAGTCTTGGAGAGAAGAGGGACATGTTTCAAAGTCTTGTAAATAGCTTAGCTCTGATAAACTTGGTGGAATTTGATTGCTCACATCAGTTCAGGATTTTGATAATGTTTTGGCAGAAATGAGCCTTGAGGTTCAACCACAGTGAGTTGATTGTTACTGTTATTTTCTCTCCAGGTTTCACAGAAGGGAGAAATGAAATGACTGTGGAATCTTGTTAGCTATCTGAAGACCATCTGTAGTTTCTTAATGAATGTTGCACTCCTCTTGGAACCATGAAATATGCAAAACTGTATGCTGACTCTAAAACAAATTGTGCGGAATTTAAACTTTGCATGTACACTGAACCTTCCTTTATTTAACAGATTCTCCTGTGAAATCTACCAACGTGATATTAATCATTTAGCAGCCGCTACAAGAAAGAGCTCTTAGAAGGTTTGACTTAATGTCTTGCATTGTAGTAATTACTTAGTGGCTACAGGCACTTGATTTTATGTAGTAAGGAATTCTGAATTTTAGCTCATTACTTTTTATGATGACTATGTCCTTTAGTGTAAACCTTTCATTGCTTGTAAGCAGCCTATCTATACTACAGCTATGAAACACAAGGATGGGGGAGGAAGAATTATATGTGCAGCTTACCAGAAATCCTTTGAAATCCTGTGAGGAAATCGTCAAATAGTACCAAATGTTAATACAGAATAGCGGTAAAATATGCAGCTGAGTTTCAGAAATGAAGATGGGTATTTCATAAGTGTCCCAGAAGACCCATGAAATGTCAAAGCTTATAAGTCATTAAGTATTAGGCTGCTTTGATTCTGAATTTGGAATTGGTGTGGTTTAATTTTTGCATTATCATTAACACAATTATGCAATACATTGAGGTTTCACAGAACCTTTTAAAAACCAAGATGGCATGAAATGTGGTTTGGGGAGAAGACAGAGTCTGTGCCAGAGAATCTTCACTGCTCTCATCAAAATCATTCACACTTTATTATGTGAATATTGTGGGATCTGGGACAGGTTCACAGCTCCTCAGAGCAGAGGCATATCCAAACCACAGTCTCACTCCCTGTTGGCAGAGACAGACACGAACTACTCTTATACATCTGCTTGACCCTGGTTTCTATTAAAAGGGAGTTTGTACCACTGAGTGGAAAACCCATGATATACTTTCTCACATTTTCCAGTTTGTACTTGAGGGATCAGGGCTGAGAAAGGGGCCACAAAACATATCTGGACTGTGAGCTAAGTGGTCAGGGAGACAAAGAACTTCTTGATAACTCCAATTGAATTCTTTGCTGTAGGTACCTAACACTTGCTTGACCTGATCTACTCATTAATTGAAGAAGTAGGATAGAACAATTTGACTTTGTAATCTATAAATTGCTGGTTTTATAAGAAACCACCAGCTATAAATCATGTATGAGAAAGAAAAACTTATATAAAATAAGAATTCAAACATGAACTGTCAGGGACCATTAACTTTAGGCATTGTTACTGCTCTGTGAACATTGCAGTTAGACACCTGCTTGACTTTGAAACATTAAATAGTCCCAAATTAAATGAATTAACTGCTTGCATATTCAGCAATGAGCTTAAAACCTTTACAAAACCACCACCACAGTGGTGAATATAAACAGCTGCTTTTGACTATAACTTTTGTTTATATGATTAAGTGAAACTTCTCCTATTCATTTGTATTCCTTCACATGGGACCATATCTTGGAGAAAATGCCACATCTGCATGTACATAACCGGAAGATAAGGAGATTAGGGCATCCTGTAATACCTCTGTGTAACAGGGCATTTAATTCTTGAAGAGACCTTACCACTGGACTTGATGATCCTCGTATGGGTCCCTTCCAGCTCAGTATATTCTGTGATTCTGTGATTTGAGCCTGGAAAAGCAGAAGTCCAGGTGCGGAAGCTCCACAGTAATGTTCCTATATTAAAGCATCACAGAGAATGAAAAAAGAAAGGAGCCAGGGGTTCCTTGCTTAACAATTTGACACTGACAATCAACAAAGCAGTAAGTAAAACTGTAGCTTGAAATAAGTAGAATGTGCTTACCCTTATTGGCCTCTTGCTTTCACAGTCCCTTGACTTTGTGGAACCATGGAATGTTTCCTAGTCATTGTGTTAGAAGTTTATTGTAATGATAAATAGCAATTAGATGTATATAAGGATTTTTGGACTGAGATGGGTTTGGGTGACTCTCAAATTTTGTACTTTTCAAGAGACACCTGTATATATGCTTGCATAATATAGAATCTGTTAAATATTGATTTGCATGATACACACATTCCACAAAGAAAGATCAGGCATTTTGGAAATGTGGGTGAAGAATTTGGATATATTCAAATGAACTGTTGCTTCTGTTAATTACAACTACTGAACTGTCTGTTTGGGCTGTGTGAATAACTGATATTTTGGTTTAGCAGCCAAACTGAAAAATTCGAAGTTAGGAGGTGCATGTGAATATAACTGAAATAAGCTTATTTTGATGTTCTCACTAAAAAAAAAAAACCAATACAAAGTTTGCATTTGATGCCAAATGAGAGACTTATTTTTCTACTTGGGTCATATTTAACAAAACCAGATCAGTGGAAATGTCTGGTAAGAATTAGGTACCAGCTACAAGCTCTGCTCTGTGTGGATGTATTCTTTTTACTGAATATAGTCATCTTCTGTTTATGTTTTCATGCTTGATCTCTTCACTGTGATGAAGTGGGGTGGGAGTGTATATGTGAGGAAGAAACTCATATTTGAGTGGTGAACTCTTTTGCTGCCTAGCAGTTCCTCCTCCTTTTCCTTCTCCTTCCTGCTGTTGGGTCTTGATATTCTCTTTCCCAGAAGTATCTCACAGAACAAAAGAGTGTATGAAAATCAGATCGAAACCCCACACACACAGATCAAAACACATGCCATTTCAGAAAAGAACAAAATGGAGTTACTGAGGAGAAAGAGACGTGCTTTTGTCAGGGAATGGAGACATTAATTGATGGGATGAGTGGGCAACAGGAGTCTGTGCATGACTTGTTTTTTAGTTAGCAGAAAGGTTATGTAAGAATATGAACTTTAGGGGTAGGATTCTGCCTCACCTCTGTGCCCATTGTGTCCAGGCACAATATGTAACAGCACGCCTGGACCTCAAACCTGGAAGCTTGGAGGTGAAGTCTCACCCTGGCTCTAATTCAGAACAGAGCCTGTCCAGTGCCCCTCCTGCTGCTGATCGTACTATCCACTGTGGCTGCTGCAGAGGAGGTGCCTTAGCACAGCTTTGGTAGGTGTGTGTGCCTCTTTGGTGGCTTCACCTGAAGAGAAAACTGCTGCATTAGACAGAAATTAATTTCTGCTGTTGGTCAACCCCTGGATTGTTCCAGTACACAACTTTCCAATTAGCTGTGCTGGTGTTTTCAGAACTGGGAGCTACTTCACTCTTTGTCTCCCTGGAATTTCATGCCAGTTCTTAAAAGGAACACTTGCAAAGAAAAACTGAATATTTTGTGTGGCTTGACTCTCAGCGCATACTCCAATGTGCAGGAATTAATCTCTGTTAAGATCTGTTTAGAATAATCCACCATGTTTATAACACTGCAATATATGTAAGCTGAGGAACTGTGTCATGGGTTGTTGTTTAGATCATATGTTCACTTCTTGTGATATATGCATTGTTAATCCAATATTATCAGGTGCTTGAGTGTGGGTAGGATTAGTTACAGGCTCTGTTTTTGCAAGCAGGAAGCAGCTACTTAGGTTGCATATGCGTGACCAGAAAATAATATCAAATAAGGCCAAATAAGTTTGCTGTTTGAATTAGCCTCTCCTTTTCACTGTTTGGACCTTGCCATGGGTTTTCAAAGTGTTGGTGCAGACCTGATGGTCTCTGCACGACCATACAAGGGGCCCCTATGAAGTGGAATTTTGTATTTCATAATGATTCCGTATTTTTTTCTGCAGAGTTCAGAAATCCTGAGCCTTCAGTAAAGCTGATTCCAACATGCACCTTTTCCTGAACCCACAGGCACACATGGAGCACAGTGAGGGAGAGATTTATTCCATATGCTAGCAAGGAGTTCATCTTGTGACATGTTGGATGTCTATATCTCATCTCAAAGTCAATCAAATCTGAAGGCACTCGAGCTTCTTCAAGATCAAATAAACAGAAATCATAATGTCTTACAGGAAGGGAAAAGAAAATACTCCATATTAACCCTAATCCTGCTCGTTTCTAGAGTTAGTTATTCTTTCAAAAGGACCTTGGTGCTGTGTTTTGTAATATCTAATTTATGGTAACTTAATATCTCTTGCCCTGCCAACAATCCATTTGTAAGTACTCTTACTAAGAGTATAGAATTTTGAAATGAAGTGGGACCATGAAAAATCTCTCTACTTTAAACTGAAATCTAGGACTTAAATCAGGCCAATTCAAAATTCTTGATGGAATTCTCAAGGCTACCCTTACAGTTAAGATGATTTGGGTATTAAATTAGCTGTAATGCCTCTGCCCATAAAATATCTGGTGAAGTTCTACACATATCAATTAATTGTTTGTTTTTTTTCTCAATTCATGATGCTACAAAGCCAGGCTATTTTTAGAACTCCAATGTTTTATTCATAAATGCACCTTTAAAATAACAATAAATTTTGAATTCTGCTAAAGCAAAAATCATTCAAGTTAGAAGCAGCTATAATTGCTTCCCTTCAACCAAAAGAATTAAATAGAGATTATAGTATTATTTATTTTAATTTAGTCGGAATTATCCTTCCCACATAAGGCTTTCCACATTACCTTTATTTTAAGTTACAAAGAAAACAAGAAGAAAAAATAAAAGTCAAGTGTCCAGCAGACAGCTTAGCTTTGCACACACTTTAGAGTACAGAGAATGAAATAGAAACCATCTTTGCAGGAAGAGGGCTTCATAATTTAAAAGTGAAGTACACAAAAATCAATTGCTATTGCCTCATATGCCATTCAAAGGATGGTGCCACTCAAACTTTTTAAATAGCTCTTCAAAATGGCCTTCTTCTGTATGGCTTGCAGCTGTTTGCAGTTTTATAAATCTGGAGGAAATGCACAAATTATGGATAGATTTGCTCTCATTCATATTTGTATCTCAAAGATATTAAAAAAAATCGTCAAGGAAGAACAAACTTGGGTAGACTTGACTTTGCCTCACAGAAATGGTACAGCAAGACAGCTAGGTTTCCTTTTCATCACCGTTAATTTATCTGAATGTCAGTTCTGAAAACTTAGTGATTATTGGCAAGAATTTAGACACAGAAACTGGATAATAACATTAGGTGATCTTTATCACTGATGATAGAGGAAAGACAGAAGTCAGTTCTCTAAAACTCAGTGCAGGTCCTGGAAGAGCTACTTAACTGGTGTCAGCCACCAGAAGGAGTGTATTTTAGTGAGCACACTGCCTTCCTGCAGCTATTTTGCTATATCCAGTAATAGTAATCCTTGACTTTCAAATCCCATGCTGCATTTGTCTGTCTGAGATACAAAGGGAAACCCCAACCCCATTTTCTTTAGAATATGTGATACAGTGTCAAGGTGAAACACACCTAAATGCTTAATTTTGTAATATCTTCTCAGATTTCAGCCTTGTATTAAACTTTATAACTGCAATCATGGATTCTTCTAGTTTCCAAATAGCCCTCAGGTATAACTAGCCATTTCATGTCTACCTTTCAAAACTAACAAGCAGAAAGCTGTTTGCATCTTGATTCTACCCCTTGCTCCAGAAAATTAACATTCCCACAGAAAATCCTCCTCTCCAATGTACTCTGTTTTACTCACATCATAAACCCTTCCCTTCCCCTTACACTCATTAATCTTCTCTGCACAAGACAACAGTTCTTTGATCATTCAAGGCTGAAAAGTCTGTGCAAATCAAAATGATGTTATTTCATGCTGGACTTTCTAAGGTAGGATATGCTTCATCTAATTTAACATCCCAGGTTTTATATATTTAGACTTTCAGCCATTCACCTAAACTTCATTTACACTTAGTGGAGAGAGACAGGCATCTTCAAGCATATACTGGTTCTATGTATCTAAAACACATATCAGTCATTCCATGGAGATATTTGAAAGGAGAAAGCTTAGGTGACAAGACTTAGATGTTAAATTATATGCCCAGCCTTAAGACAACTAAAGTTAGGTGATATACAGCAATTTTACTAAAAATCTAGTTGGTTCCTAATTGCTGATTCCAGCTGGGAGGCCACTGTTCCTGTACTTTTCCAAATTATTTCCTGCTTTTAATTTTTTCTTTTCTTCCAAGACAAATCAGTTTGTGTAAGCATATTTTCAGCCAATCTTTTGCTGGCTGTTGAGATGAGAGGCAGTCAAATTCACATCAGATAATATAATTGAGGATGTGTTAGAATAGTTAGTTTTTTACTGTGGAATAACATAAGAAAGTAGTAACAATTTCAGAAAAAGTAATCTCTTCAGGGTTGCTTAGCTCTACCCAGATGTTTTACATGCCTTATGATTAAGATTTTTTTTTTTAAGATCTTTGATTTCAGTAATAGTTAATGTTTAAATATCCCTAGAAATCTTGTGTGCAGAAAAAATGCATGGAATATCATAACAGGCACTGGCCCTCTACTATTTATTTCTTGAAAATAAATTGAAATAGATTAATAAAAATGCAAGAGTCCTATTTGGACAGCACAATACAAAACAGGAAAAGTGTTCTTTTTGGTCTTTTTTATCTCTTGAAGTATTCCTTTCTTTAAGTTAATTTCTTTTTTTTTTTTTCCTAGCTGAACTGAGAAGTTGAATATAGTAAATTTTGTGGATTTTGAATTGTAATTTCCTGGAAAGGTCTTAGTTGCTTTGCAATTCCCTGGAAGATGCTTCTCTGAACCTCTCTGGCTTCTATACCTTTCAATCATTTTCACTCTCATCTTTTACCCAATAAAACCCAATTTCCCAGTGTTGCTTCCTTCTGCTTATAGTTCTTCCAGAAGAGCAATGAAATTTTGTCCCATTTCCTGCTTGGCTGCTATGACACTGAAATTTCTTTGTTTCCAGTCTGAACCGGTACTTTTTTTCTGTGCAAGTAGCAGGGGTTGGTGATGAACTGTGGTGCTGCAGGAAGAGGTGTCTTCTCTCTAGCTACAGCTGTGCATCATAACCTCACATATTTGAGGAAGGATGTGGTAAGTAGGAGTGTTCCCTTGCCACATGCTGGGATGTTAGTAGACAGAATTCTATGTATGTTGCAGCCATTCAACCTTATTCCCATTTCTGCTACCTGAACAATTTTGAAAACTACCTAGGCTTTGAGTTTAGACCCATGAGCTTCCTCAGCTTCCTTTCCTGTTGCAAACTGACAAGTGATGGGTGACAATTCTGTTTCACTCCTCCCAATACACAGAGTTACTAAATTCATGTCCTCATCTTCTGGGTTGAATCAAGGCCGGAATATTGATCACCTCATAGGATAGATCCCTTGATGAATGTATATGATGAACAGCAACCCAGGCCAGCTCACCATATTATCAGCCAAATAACTTTAAAGAAAAATCATGATGTAGTTTTTCAGTTTTAACTGGTTTTGATTTTTATCAGTGAAAATCTGCTGAATTTAATAACACAACAATAAATAATAATGCAATCAACTAAGGTGGCCAGATTACATTAGTTTCTGTCTGTGCTAGCTGTTAAGTTTTCTGGAGCAGTCCATCGATTTCACACTGTGAAGCAATGCATATTTAACTGTCAAGTCTTCACCACATCAAGTGATACAGAAACAACACAGGGAATGGGGTTTTTAGGCTGGAAGGACAGTTCAGGTTGTGTTCCTCAGCATTTTTCTGATGCTGATAATTTTGGAACCAAGATATCCTCGATAATGATTTGGATAACAGAAAAAAGAATAAACTTACTGAAATTTTAGATAGTGCCAAGCTGGATGATTTGAAAGCACTTTGGAAGAATCAGAAAGATCAGAACACAAAGGTTCTTTATAAACTGAAAAAAATAATTTAAAATCAAGAAGACAAAATTCATTAAACATAAGTGTATAATTCAACATTCAGGAAGGCAAAATCAAAGGTGTAGGTACAAAATGAGTAATAACTGAGTTGTCAGAGATACTGCAGTGAAGGCTGTGAGAGTCATAGCAGATCACAAATGAAACCCTGCTGAGATGTTATAATGAAAAAAGGTATCTCTCATTCTATGATATATTAGCAAGAATAGTGTATAAAAGAACAAATTACTTCCTCTGTTAGGGGCTGGTGAGAAACTGGAACTTGTGCAACACATTTAAAGAAGAATCTATTAAAAAATGGAGAAAGACCACTTAAATGAAAGAAAAAGCCTTTGGGAAACAGTTGAGTTTATTTAATCTAGAAAACAGAACAGATGGGAAAATGACAGCAGGCTGTGGCTACTAAGATGTTAGTATAAGGATATTCTCCACAGTTATCAGAGGTAAGAGAAAAGTTACCTAGGAGCAAGGAAGATGCAAGGAAAATTCTCTTAAGTTCTCTCCCTGACAAAAATGCTTTTGATTCTATAACATAATCTCTGAAAACAGTCAGTTTTAAAGAACAGTGTGTGTTTTATTCATTTACTGTGAAAGTGTTTAAGTGTTTTAAAAGAGATGAATATAAATTGTCCTAACTTGAGAGACAATGCAAGTACAAACAGAAATACATGGAAGCTTATTTATTCCATTCATAATTTACTGTGGAATCTTGCCAAGGTGAATTACTTCCTTCCAAAATATTTAGTTAAAGGATGAAACAGATGGGGAGGGATTTTTTTCTTGCTATATGTCTATTAAATTATAATTTATGCCCACCAGACTCATGTGCTTTGTCCAACAGGGAACTCATACAAGTGCAGATGCAGTTCTACTAATAGATTATATTCTTAATGAATAAGTAGGTGAGTATGAATTGAAAATCAACACAGAATAACTTAGAAAACAAAGAATAAAGCCAAAGAATATGCTGACATAATTTTAGAACAAAATTCACTGAAATTAGCTTTATATAATTTTGGAAGCAAAACAGATTTTTCTCCAGCAGACTCTTTTTTGAATCTCATGGATCGTGTGCTGTTGCTGAATAATCTAGTGTGTGATAACTGTACGCAGTCCTAGCAGCTACTAGTTCCTCAGTAAATGAACCAGGCATTTGCCTAAAGAGGCTGCTTGGCCACAATATCTTGATAAAGAATTCTGTTTGTAGATATTACCAGTGGGTTCAGAAGCAAATTACTCCTGGAAACCAAACTTGGCAAAATACAAGAGAGGGACCAAGTAGAGTATTTTCCTTGATGAATGCAATAGAAATTAGAAAGTAAGCAAGCTGAATTATGATAATCAGTCTTGCCTGCAGTTGTGTGAGGGTTTAATGCTGTCTGGAGGTATAATCCTGTTGCAGTGAATAAGGTCCATTCAGGAAAAAAGGTAAGTGAACATATCCCTACAGTCAGCATCACCTCAAGTTTTATGAGTAGTGTGGCAGTTGAGTGTTGCCATCCCAAGAATGAAATAGAAGGGCCTTATCAGCATACTGAGGTTTCTGCCAGAAACAGGAAGAAAGATGGGATCTGAGGCAGAGACAAAAAGTACATTAGATTTCAAAACATACACCTTTCATTCTCACTAAGCAAGATATCAGATGGTATCACCTTGCTGCTGTGAGGTTGATTCAGAAAAGCTTGGGATACTGGACATAAATTCAGCTCATAATAACCTGATTTTTTTATAAGAGCTGATGTTCATCTAGCTAGCTCTAATCAAATCTCATATTTATATGGAGCCTGTGTTATTATGAAAATTTCTTTTACTGAGTTTTGACAATGCTTAACCCATTACAACTTTAGAGAAGAATGTTGTGCCAGTCAAGAGTTTTGGGTGGAAAATCTTATTTTTTTGTACTGTAGTGAAAATTAGAACATAAGGAAATACTAGTGGGGTCATAAATACACTAGCACTGCATTTTCTTGTCTGGTGACTTTTAGATTTTAAATTTTAGATCTATTATGTTTCACATTCCTCACTCAAAACCTCAAAAAACCAAACCAAACCAATGTATGGCAAATTATTATAATTCTATTTTTGGATTTTTATCTGAAAGGTATGACATTTTTGAAACATGTTTACTTAGCTAATGAATTAATTTTCTATCTTCCTTACAAAAAGTGAAGTGCAATATGTGTAAAATAGGTGAATTTGAAAGGGCTCTGAACTTCTGTTCAGTTAGGTTTGCATGCAAGCATTCATTTGACTCGTTAATATCCTTTCATGCATGGCCTCTGACCTACCATGGTGTTTTTCTCACAGAATCACAGAACACGCTGAGTTGGAAGGGACCCACAAGGATCATCGAGTCCAACTCTTAGCCCTGCACGGGACCATCCCCAAGAGTCATACCATGTGCCTGAGAGTATAATCCAAAAACTTCTTGAACTCTGTCAGGCTTGGTGCTGTGACCATTTCCCAGGGAAGCCCATTCCAGTACCTAACCACCCTCTGGGTGAAGAACCTTTTTCTAATATCTAACCTAGAACTTTTCCTATGTTTCTATAAACATATTCAGTCCTCATTAATTTATTCATTAAAAAAATGTGTCCCCAGATTCAACGAATATTAGCAGATGCTTGTCAGAAGAGCACAATTTCTTCTGCTTGCTTTGTTTTTTCTCTTGACTATCAGTTCTTGTTCTACACAGCTTGCATTTTGAAATATGAACAGAATCTTGCCTTCTATTTCAATTATATGGAAGTTATTCTTTTTACCTGAATAGATATTGTGTGCTGGGGTATAATGACTGAACTGTTTAATCAAGAGCTATCAATTCTACAAATAACTGAAAAAGATTGAGTTCACTCTTACACAGTTGAACTCTGCAGGAGGACTTTCATGTAATCAATAGAAGGAAGGTCATCAAATAGCACAAAATTTAGACATAAATTAGGTCCACATTTTATGTAATAGCAGTTGTAAAATTTTGTTTTCATTAAGGAGAAATTACCACTAAAAAGGGGTAAATTCACATTAAATACACGAGGGTGAATTGTCAGAACACTACCAAATTGATCATGCATTGAACTGTAACAGAAAAAGATTTTCCCTAAATGAGTTTATGGGTCTCTCAGCATAACATGATTACTATCCAGAGAGAATATGACAATGCCTTTTGCAGGTTATGGTGGGATGGGATACTGTTTTAGTTCATGAGAAAGACCTAGTTCAAGAATTTAAATAAGTACAGAGTATCAAGTGCTTAAATCTGTACTTACCTTTAAATGCATTTTACTGGTGAAATATGTCCATGACCATTTTCTGGGACTAGCCAGTGTCCACACTAGTCAAATCTATCCTGCAGAACAGAATAGTCACATATTAAGTGCCTCTCAGCATGAGACAACTCCTGAAATGGGCTAGGGAGGTACTGGGGGTGCAGCAGCTGGTCTGAAGCATAAGTGGAAGCAGGGTTCACTCTAATAATATAGTTACCTTGATCACTCTAACAATGTAATATAGTACATCAGATTAGAAAGCCTGGGACATGATAGAAAAAGTGACTTTGTATAGCCGAGTCTCACTGTCTGAATCCACCTTTGAAGATTTGGCCCATAGTTTCAGCAAAGGTGTATTTAAGAGAGATTTGAGCATTCCTCAGGCACTTTAGGGGCAGGCAAGGAAAGAATGTCTGTGGGGGCAAAAGTTGTGGGAGTCCACAGAGCCAAGCAAGGATGAGTCTTTAACACTTATGAGAAGACTAAGGGGTCTGTATCTTTCACTCATCTGTGGCTCCAAGAGGCTAGTGCTGGCTTTGGAATTAGTTGACAGAAACATGTCTATATTTTACAGAGAAATATGGTACCAAAAATGTACTAGTGATTCCACCCATGATGTCATGATGCTGACAGTAGTAGTGAGGTAGCTCTCTCCACACACTGCTGCTTCTAAGGTGTGCAGTTGGCTTGCACGTCCCTGGCAGTGTGTTGTTTAGCACTTCCGTGAGTCAGTGCAGGTACGACCAGGTAGGATTTCAATTGACTCACTCAAGAGACTTACTCTGCCATAAACGATGCCTTTAGACAGTCTGCCACCTGCTGCTATATCTGAGGCTGACTGAAAGAGGTGTCACTGGGAGTGCACAAAGACTGTTGTGCACTGTCTAAGAAAGGGATTTTAGAAGTTGCCTGGTGACTGTGGTCTTGCCATTGGTCTCCAGGAATAAAAATCTCTGGCACGTGTGGGTCAGTTTTGAGATGCTGTTATGGAAAGCTCAACATGGCACTTTTGTCTGAGGACATAAAAAAGATCAAACTGGGTTAAACTAGGAGTCTATTTAGCCTGGTGGTCTGTCTGCAAAAACTGAGAGAAACAGATGCCTAAACATGCAGTATCGTAGGCTGCTGAAGAGTTTTTTTTTTATGACTGTTTGGCTGAATGCTTATTTGTGTTTGAGTGAACAGTTGGGGAATGGTTATTCTTTAGCAAAAACTCTTAGCCATTATTCTCATGTTTAAAACATTTTATCTGGACATTTGTGGAATAAAGGCTTGTAGGTGAGACAAGAAGAGAAATATTGTGTGAGAAGAGTTTCATGCGATTCTTGTAAAATCTGGACAATCTGAGGAAGGAGGAAGAGGTTTGAAATTGGGTTAAAAGTGAAGCAGCAGTTGTTTCAGCTCAGAGCCTGGCTTTGTCTTTCATGTTTCTCCTTGGAAGGTGAAAGGTTGAATTTGTGTTTCTCTAAGTGTGTGCAAGTGGCACATACTGCTGTATGCTGTAAGGAGATATGTATCAGAATTAGATATTTTAGATATTTCCTAAGGATATGAGGCTTAAGTGATTATTTTCTCTCCTTCTCTACTTGTCTCTGCCTGTGTTTCCCTTTTTGGTGCTCTCTTTCTCTCTTCCTATCTTATCATCATATGAGCTGGTTTCACAGTGTTAGTAGCCACAAAGATAATATGTTCTTATTATGTTCATAAAAATGAGGAACTAGATAATTCAAGCAGACCTCTGAAGTCCACCTTCTGAAAAAAAACCTGGTTTATGAATACAATCCCCTAGAGACATGAGGGAATCCACAGGAGACAACTATTATGAGTGTCCTAATTGTGAGAAAAGCTTTAATCAGACATCATGCCTAATTATATGCTAGAGAATCCAACTACAAGACCTGAATTCATAAACTAGGCTTCATTGCTTCCTTTGCTAGAAGGTCTTAAAAGAAATATATGCTTGTTAAGATCATGGGGCAGTTGATAAATTTTGTTGAAAGACCATTGTGGAGAGGCATTGTTATGTTTGGCAAACAGTGAGAAAGAGCAACATGTTGGCGAGTTAAAAAAGTGATGGTGGAGTGGGATGTTTTGAGAAACTTTTTAAAATCAGAACGCATTGTGAATCAAAACCCACAGAAGTAATTAGCTTCAAAGGAGATAACAAAGCTTATTAAGCATGTGTTCTTCTGTCCGGGGGTGTAGTACCATACAATCGAGATATTACTGCTAGTATTAGAACAATGTAATCAACAATGCCTTGAAATTAATGTTTCTGGACTTCACAAGCAGTTTCAATTATATTATGCTAATATGTTAAATTGGGAAAACAAAAGCTATGTAAGGCTTTTAGATAACATTAGGGTGTTGAGCTGGTAAATGAATGAAGGAAATTCTACTTTAGTGGGAATAAGTGACTGAGAAACTGCTAAAGGAGAGTAATTGGTGAATGCCTTCAAACTAAGCAATCAGCTCTTGGGAGAACAATAAGAAGCCACCATAAGACCAGAGACATAATCAATAAATGTCTCTTTGGAGTGGAAGACAGAAAAGGTATCAATAATTTTTGGGATTTTGAAACTGATATTACCAAGCTTCTCAAGTACTGTGTAGGTGTCTAGTCACTCAGATTCAGAAAGGACACATTCCTCTTGACAGATAAGAATACCAGGGCATGGCAAATCCATGATGTGAAAAGCAAAAGAAATAACAAATGAAAAATGGAGAAGAGATGTAACACCATGGAAACATATTATGAGCATAAATTTCAGGGAGAGAGAATAGACTATTTTCCCTCTTAAGATGAAGACCTCTCACAAGATAAAAAGATAAAATCCTTCTATGAGAAGGATTGCTTTAACTTAAGAAACACTCAGAGTCCAGACTAGGAAAACAGCTTCATAAGCTTAAGTATGAATAGAACACTCAGATTTGCTGAGAACTGGTAGTTCTGGGTGTCCTGGCCTACAACATGTCCTTTCCAGTCCAGTCTTAAATCTTCTATATGATGTTGGCAGCAACCGTAGAAAAAAGACACAAGGCTACTAGAAAAATAATTGCTCAGTAGAAGACGGCTATCTCTTCATCAGCGGTTTTCCAAAACCTCTAAATGTTTCACTGAAGACAAGCTATAGTTGTCTTAAAATGATTGTGCTGAAAGTTTAGGAGAAGAATCTCTGAAACATCTTTATTAATGTTGTGGTTAACTGTAGAAGTATGCGTTAATATCCACCACAGGGAGCTACTGCCATGTAACTTAGTCACACCTTTCATTACAGATTAAGAAGTTTAGAAAATGGCCTAAGGCCTATTTTCTTTCTAACTTTCGTGGAGGATTCTAGAGATTTCCTGAGCGGAAGGGTTTAGCAGATCCCTTGCAGAGGTGCAATGGCTCAAAGTGAGCTTACTCAGCTTCTGGACCAGTGCAGACAGAGGGTTGTATTGTTACAAATCTACTCTGTACAGCAGCTGAGCTAGTTCATTCTGCTCATGACTGTTCTGAGCTGGGGAGACAACCAGCTAGCTAAAATGTAGTATGTCATTCATCAACTCTGCTTCAACTCTTTAATGCAAAGATGAAAACATGACACTTGTATTTAGACAATACATTTAATGTAAACATAAAATATATTTTTTTAAATAAAATATTTATACAAGGCACCCGTTTGTTTGGAAAATAAAGGCTGTAATTCTGTAAACACTTGTGCAGATGCTTTATATAAGTGTGGAAGGAGTCTCAAAACAATTTGACCCTACAATTTGCAATATCAAGGAAAAACATTTTTATAGATGCTGAAGGGTCAGATCTATTTCACTGACTCTTTGATCTTCTTGCTTGAATGGGACTTGTGGCAGTGAGAATTATTATCATTATGGTGCACATTCCTGCATATTTTTGCTTATAAAATAGAGCTCATAAACTATATTTTCATTTACAAATGCATATTTGAGCTTTACAAAAAAAGGTAAACGAGCTCTGCCTTGCTATACAATATGTTTATCTGTAAAATGAATTAATCTTGAACACAAACTAAAATGTAATGCATCAGACATATCATTACAAAGACTAAAGTTTTGGTTTTGTAATATTTTAAGAGGTTTTGAGTGATCATATTAAGTGCCATTGCTTACAGAGCCTTTTAATATCAAACAAATAGAAAATAAAAGAATTTTTCAGATATTCAACATGAAAGACTGAAAAATGATGAAAACAAAGAAAGCTGCACTTTTGAACACACTCTCTTGTTGACCTGGCTCTCATAGGGCTACTGGGTAGCCTGCAGGCTTAATCCAGCTCACTGGGCATTGTTATCCAGCTCTTGGGAATGCTTGGATGTGTGTCTGCACTTAAGTATTTCTGGGAAGCTTGTCCAGGGTGTTGGAGAGTTCGGTGGATCCAAATTGTATCTGGCACTTTGGAAGCCTTAAGTGCCAGAAGGAGGCCAGATGTGGGCTCAAAGGCTGTGCTGAGACTGAGTTGATAAACCCTGCTGAACACAAACTGAGCCTGTGCAGGCAGATATCACTGCAGTAAATTATATTACATGTCTAGCTGTACCTGGTTTGGGCTTTTCTCCTACTAATCAGAGAATATTGAATAACTGCCTAAATGGTTATCCTGTGCTGTTGTCTGTCCCCTCAGTATTGCTTGCTGTCTTTGAGCTCAAGACTGGGACTAGTGTGGTATAACCAAATGACAGCTTGGAGCTATGTTTGAATAAGAGGTTTCAAGGGTAAAACCACCACTCTGGATGTCATTGGCATATCCAGTTGATTGCAGTACAATATATTTATTTGAAAATCAGAACTAATTAAAAAATACCTGATTGTTCATGTAAGTTGTTACATTTCATTTCAGTGCATTAAATTTAATGTGAATTAAATCTAATTTAGTGACAATGAAGGGGTAGTGGCATGAAGGTATAGGGCTCATTAGTTCAAGGTTGCAGAGGCTTGATTCATTCTAGCCAGAAATAGATTTTTTTTTTTAGATTTTCCTCAGACATGGCTGAGGAAACCAATGAACATAAGGTGGACACAACATCAACAAATGCCTGAACCTGTAGTAACAGGACTGAGCAGCTTAAAAAGCTGATGAACAACCTCATAACTTGAGGTTGTGTGTCTGAAAGATGGCAATTGGCCATTAGATGATTGCGCCTATTGCAGAAATAACAAGATTGTGGTATGGCAACAAGTCTGTAACTATATGGAAATTATTTTGAAACCTAACTATATGGAAATTATTTTGAAACCTTTTGCAACTCTTCCATTTTGATTAACTATATCCCACTGAGTATGTGTCCTTCACACATGAGAGAATTCAGATGACAGAAGCCAAGAGAAGAATGAAAATGGAGTTGATGACATTTTCCTCATTCAGGAATCCTGTCATAGAAAAATAGACTCCTTTAGGAAAAAGAAACATTTCAGAATAAAATGTTAAAATTAGTATGCAATTTATCAAATTAATATTATATAGTGATTAATAAAATCTTAAGTTTTTAAGGCAAAAATTTTGAGTGATTTTGATCTTTCATAAAAGCATCAATTAGAACATCACAAACAACTCATTTTGACAGAAAAAATGAAACCTGATATTTTTTCGCATTTCAATACAAGCTATTTTTTTTCTTTCATTTTTCTGATTCATTGTACATCAAAATCAACTGTAATAACAATTGTCATTGAACTGCTAGTTATTTTTTAATGTGATATTAGATGGGATTAAAGATGAAGACACCCTGAGAATGTGAGCTAAGTTACTTTCAGATTCCATTTACTTTTTTAAACTTGTGACTACTTACATGTACTGGATACGAGAATTCAGTGCATCTCTATACAATTACATGTGCAAACCTGTTCTGAGATATCTAAGGCTACCACTAGGTCTTTCACCTGAACTCTTGTTATCTTATCAAAAGACTTAATTAGAATTAAAATATATGTTGAGATGACTTATTTCTTGAGAGGAGGCTTCTGTTTTAATCAGTATGAGAATTGACATGGAGTATTTTGTATTTTGAGAGGTGCTAGCCTACTCTCAGACTCACACTGGCAGCACATTTGCTTCACTGAAGTGTTTTATGCTGAAGGATCAGCCTGTGTAAAGCTTATTGCTTTAAGGGCTTATTGCTTGTTTCACTACGTGAGGAAGTTGTGCCAACAGCAGCCTTATCACCCACAGATGTAGTTTCAGCAACTGTAATAGCACCCTATTGCTGTCAGTGTTAGAAACCTGCACACCTTCTATGCCTGACCCTTTTTTTCCCCAGGTTTCACTTCAGTTCTGTGCTCTCAGAAACATATCATTAAGCTGTCTGCTTCAAGGGCAGAGACCTGGCTTTCCAAACACACAAGGCTTTGTGTCCAGTAGGTTGGCATATCCAGGGGAAGTTTGTGAAGAAGAAGAAATGGTTAATTTAAGAAAAAAAGTTCTGTTTAAAGGCAGAAAATTGTATGTTCTGTCCTAGATTGAATTTTTTTATGTGGAATTCGAATGTAAGAATGAGAAAAGGGGGGGAGTGTGTGTCAAGAAAATGTGGAAGGGACTTCAGCAGCACGTACTATGGAAAAATTGGTCTCTCTCTGTAGTTGTTGAAGATGAGTTCAAGGTGATAAGTTTGCTTTGAGTAAATGGCAAAAATTAAATAAAGTTTTAAAGAATGTATCCAAATTAGCAGAGGTTTATTAGATCAGGACGAACGTAAATTTGCCTGACTGATAGAAAAGAAAAAATTTTTTTAAGACCCATAACCTATTTTTCAAGCTGCACAGTAGCCAGACATAATTATCTGTCTTGGATAAACTGCAATTTTTGGGACCAAATGATCTTTTCTACTTGGAATACTGAATTATTTATTACATTTGTTTCAGTTGCAGCTGGAAATTTCAATTTTTTGCATATGTATTTAAAATGAGACTGACACCATTGTGTTAATCATTTGCTATTTTAGATACAGTTAATCTCTGCAAATGTAGATTATTTGTACAGTAGATAAAGCAGTGACATGATCAGATAAATGATCATGTTCAGAAAACTTTTAAAGATAATTTCTTTTTGGTAAAATTACATACACATAATAAGCCCCCCTTTCCAGTAACAAATATCTTATTAATTCAGAAAATCAAATGATTGCTCAAGGAGTGCTACATAATTATGTTGCTAAACCCAAGACAAAGTAACATCAAGTGTAGGACCATGCTGCTTCAGATGTGCTACCCCCTGTGCATAGGAAATTCAGATGACAGTCCATATGAATTCTGTCTGACTCTGAACACTTACAGAAATTTCATGTGTAACAGCTTAAAAAGAACAAAAATTCTGTTCATGAGATCTCTGCCAGAAGTCATGGTTATGACTAGCAACAATCTTCAGATCAGACTCTTGATGAGACCTACTGCAAGAATAAAAAGGATGACATCAGATCGATAAAATAATGATCAAAGACTATAGTACGTTTGGAATGTTCTCTTTTTATTTTAAATATACTTATTACAGTAATTTGTTAGGCTTATATAGAGCACTATTATTTACATGATTCAGTGTTTATCCTTTTGGGAGAATTCCAGTGCTCAATAAGTAAGAGTCAATGAGCTGCTTGTTAACCATCTTGGAATCAGTTTTCTGAAATATTAATTTCACATAAATGGTGAAAGTCCTTTAAATAATTACAGTTACCTGTAGTTCCATTCAGTAGGTATCTTCGAACTGCAGTTAAATTATGTTGAAAACTCTGAACATAGCTATAGATAATCAGAAGAAAGTTCGACGACAACAGCATCAAATTAAAAAAATACCAAAAAACATCAGTGGCTGACATCTACATTTTTCAGATGCATCTCAGGGTGATGATAGTGTTCAAAGGGAACAAATAACCATTTTTTGGTAGACTGCCTGTTATAAAATGTCTAGATCATGGGGCAAAATATACAGTCACTAATAAATAAAAAATACATTTTTTTTCAAGATCTCCTTCTAACATGGCATCTTAAAATGTACCTGCAGTTAAGAATGGTTTTCATTATTTTTATTAAAATTAAATTTTCCATGGTTGCTATTTCTTATACATGAATTTATGGATTATACGTACTATATAAAACATATAAAAGATGAAGTTGTCAGTATAGGGAATATCATTAGCTGAGAACATGAAGAAAAAGTTCATATCAGATTCCACTGAATGTTATGTAAGTTCAAACGTACAAGAAAGGGACTTTGGTCCTGATCTTGCACTAAGAGAATAATTGTAGTCCCCATGTTTCTATGTACAAAACTTACTATCTCTACTGAGATCATACGAGTCTTGCGTTGACAACCATCCCATTTTCATGTGATTCACCACAGAAAGTGAGTTTCAATCAGGACAAGCAGCTTGGTTTTTTCTCCTAATTCTCATCAATGTGTTTCAGAAGTCAAATCCATGGCACACTACGTGAGTGGCTGAATATCTGTGATGTTCAGCTATGGCACACAGTTTTGTTTTCCCAACATACACAAAGACAGCAGGGAAATGCAGCTCATAACTACCAGGAATTTATCCTAAGAAATGTAACATTTTCATCATTATCATGGGGTAGAAACTATCATTATTGACAGTGTGCCTGTTTTTCAACAAAACATCATTGATTTTAGTAGCACTACAGTTTGGCAAAGAATAGTTTCTGAATTATCTGTTACAGTTTTGAATGTCTGGCACATTTAAGACACCCACCCACCTATTCAAATAATATTTTAAAGCAAAATCAATGTTTGATATAAAATAACAGTTGTGTTGCAAATGTGGAAAAATAGTCTACAAAAAATAAGTATAAAAGTGATCTCAGATTTATGAATATGCTTCATATAAACAAGTTCAGGTGACTAATCTGTGTTAGAAATGGCCCTTGGTAGGCTATGTCACAACAGAGCATCAAATTTTTCACAGTTTACAATAACACAGTGAGATTCACAATGTGATGACATCTTATATCAGAAAAATAGTATTTTACAAACTATCCATTTGGCATCTATTTTTAGACTTTTTTTTCTGTTTCTTTTTCAATTTCTTTTTTCTTTTTCCTTTTTTTCCCTTTTCTTACAAAATAGTGCAAAATTACAGTGCGTTAATAGAAGATTTTGCAAATCCTAATACAAAGTCAGTATATTTAACTGTTTTTTTCATTCACTGGAAAGAGTTTGGCACATTAGGATTTTGTATAGATTGAAAAGCTTCTTACTTGCTTCTGTTCAGTATATCCACTGAATCTTTAAAACATTAAATTGCACCAAATTAGTTAACTTTCCAAACTTTTTAATCTCAGCTCTTATAATATGTGCATTACAAAGTGTCAAAGAAAATGTAGATTTTGCAGTTAATTTATTTGTGAAACCACATATATCAGACTGGCTTTTCTTATCATATTATAAAGAGAAGGATTGATGGGAACATTTTTCACCTTGTGACTGCTAAAGTGTTTATTTACAGTTTCAAGGTTCTAAAGGAAATTTATCCCAAATTTATATGTATAAATATATATATATATATATATATGAGAGTTGGTTTACCATATACCTTTCAAATTTTGCTATCAAGTGTGTCTCTGTATCTGGATCCAAACAGGCTATATCAAGCCATAAAGTTTCATCAAATTCTCCTTTCCACTGGACTGATTAATAATAAAGAAAAACAAACAATTGCTTTTGCTGCCAGTTTGCAATGATTAAATTATTTTCCTACTAATAATTTACTTAAGATTGTTAATGAAGAGTTCCCTCATGCATCAATTTGTACTTCATTTGTACAGACTGGTACACAGAAGTTGTCAGATGAGTCCCAGGTCGGTTCTTTGCCTCCTTGGCTGAAAGCAGGAATGAAAAACCTGAGACCACTGAATTATCTACTAGAAGTTGCCAAAGAGTGGTCTGTACCATCATTCGGGCTGTTAACCTGAAGGTGAAAGGCTCACGACTGGATCTCTAAACTGCCACATAAGCGAATCTCTGAACTCTTCACTGCACAAAGACCATTGGTTTCGGTTAATTGTGTAGAGACTGTGGTGACATAGAAGATTACCAATTAATTACATTTGCAATAGAGTAATGAACTGACTTATTCCAATATGAAAACTGCAGGGTGATGTCTGTAGGCCTAGTTATTTCTCAAAACTCTATGGTTTTATCATCTGTATAATTCTGTGGCAATTGTGGCATGAATTAAAATTAATACTACATGGTTTGTTTAAGCAATTTATTGGAGTTTCTGTGCCTTTTATGAACATATCTAAGCAGTCTGCATTTTACACCAGTTGTCTGAAGGTAGAATTGGCTAGTTATTCAAATATTAGAAGGGAAATATCCATAAATAAGATGGTTTTTTTTACCCAAGCCCTTCCACCCTTGTCTCAGTCCTTTGTTACTAGCACAGGAATCTCCCAAATCATCTACTAACTCTGGTGGAAGATTTGTCCAAATAAGGAGTAAAAGATAAAGCTGAAATAGCTATCTTGTATAAATCATATTGATTGATTTCTAACATTTAAAAATCACTTCTCTTAAAAACAAACAGAAAGCAAAAACAGGACTGTCAGCAAAATTAATGAAAAAGTCCACCAGCTGGTAGATATACAACTTCCCCTAGACTCTCTTCTCAACAAAGTACTAATTTTGACCAAGGAAACACTTAAGTATCTGATTAACTTTCACCATTAGTTTTAAATAGGTCACAGGCACCCCTTTTTCTCCCTTTGCACGCACAATGATTATTCACAGTCTCACTTAGACTGAACCAAATACTTTCCTCCAAAAGGAAAATCAGATATCGTTAAGATTGACACACTCAGTCCAGATTAATACTATCTCAGCAAGCCTCAGCTACTCTCACCTTATGTCCCATGGAAGTTCAGTCACCCTGCATAGCACGGGCAGGCTGTAGGCTGGAATGCTGTGCTGAGGGGGTGGCATGAGGCAATGGTGGCATGAGGCAATGGTGGCACATATAGTATTGCTGAAGCAGAAGAGTAGGGCTAAGGTTTATTGTGTAGGCACTAAGCCAGAATCAAGCCAAACAGTATTCAGTGTGGAATAGTCAGTGTACTCACTGGATGGATGCACATGATGCAAAAGAAGCCACACAAATTGCTCTCTGTTGACTATAGATTGCACTCTTTTGAACAATTCCTAAAGGCAATAAAAGCCCCAATGCATTAAAGCATTTAAGATGTTCTTAAAATTTTTAAGTCTCATGGTCACCTGCATGTGCTTAAGGTCTTGATTAAAGTCCAGAGAGTATTGCTGCACGAGGACTTCAAAATCAAAAAAGGAAAGAAGAATAGAGACTCTTGAATTTAGATAAGAAATATGATTACTTTACTGACAGACTTCACTCTGCACCCGAAAGTTATTTTCTGTCTAATGAAAAAGATAATACAAGGGCAACAGGACTCCCATTCTCCAATAATCAGGAAGAGTCATTGGTTGTTTAACTGAATCTTCCTTGATTAGAGATGGGAGAAAATTACAGCGTTTTTTAAAGCCTATTTTGTGAAAAAAACACGGACAGTTAGAAAGAGTTAATAGTTGTTTACTGTGCTCAGTAGTGTCAATTTCCCATGTCTTGCTCAGCCTGTATGAACTCTACATTCCCACTTTCTCAGTCCAGCTTTTACTTCATCTGTTCCTTAAAAGACAAATATGTTGCTGGATGTCTCACACATTCCGTGAGCCTCAGTCACTGTGAGGACAGCCATCTCATATGGGAAGAGGCATTCAAAGCAACTGTCAACAGGATTCACTAAGGAATGGGGACCTCATACTGAGCAAGAGCTGCTGTGGTCACTGAGTGTCTGAAATGACATGAAAAGTCTGCTTTAAAAGGATCTGCTGCCCGTTTTGTCTGATATCTATTCACATTTAGTGGGGTAGCAATGCATCTGCAATTAGTATTTAGGTCTTATTTTTCACACTGAGAAAGGCAGTAGTATTGATAGCTCAGTGCGCAATAGAGACCCTAAAACCATCCAAAATAAGCCATTGCAAAAGAAAAATAGTGATTACTTTCTGTCTTCAGTGGCTGCCTAGTTAACCTGAGACAAGTGCATATGCAAGATTATTGTGGGCTGGCAAGTAAAATAAACTGAATGTCTGAAACAAAATTGTTGAGAAAATAGTACTGGTGTGATTTCTTATCTTCTAGTTCTCTTTTCCGGTACAAGTATCTTCTTTTGCCAATAGTATCAAAGCATAATATCTTGTTCTCTATTGTGTGTCTAATTCCATGTAATTTAGCCTGCCATAATTAGTTGATTTTGCTCATTCTCCTTCACAGGGATTTGCTATTTGAGTCTATTTATGCTAGCTGTTCCTGTAGAGTAGCTCACTGCAGAAGAACAGACCTCACAATGCTGAATGTCATATATGGACTGGAAACAATTTTGAGTGAATTAAGCATGTAGGTCTAGGTAGACAGCCTTTATGCATGCATGCATGGAGTACAGATGTTTTACATCCATTGCTTCACATCATTTACCACATAGGCTGGACGTGCCTGATAATGCTTCGTCTTCTATCAGCAAAGCTCTTTATATCCAGAACTGATTAAGGCTTGATACCTGCAGATCACCTTAAAATCTTCATAAAACAGCTGTCTCACTTATGTTTTAGCCCACACTCTTCAAGATGTCAGTGAGGCATTAGGATCATTTATATTTTTTAGGATTTTATTAGTATGGATATCTAATCCATAATTCTGGATTAGATATCTCTCCTGTTTCATTAATCCTTGAAACAATTTTAACAGTGTGTCCTGATTGCAATGTATACAAGCCTTGTGTGGAGTTTCTGTGAAGAGAACAACTCTCTTTCCAGTTCCATCAAAAGACTTTCATACTTCTTGAAATTCAGCCGAAGATTAACCATACTGACTGGATCCTGTGCTTAGAGAGGTAAAGACATTACTTACAGTGTTAAAATTCAGTGTATATTTCAAAACTTTCCTGTGTATACACTGATCCATATTTGTAGCAACGAGTCATGTATCTTATTTTGCTTGCTTGTTATTATTATAAGAACTTATCAGCTGAACTTGCTGCCAAGAAACTAATCTGATTTGACCTAAGAACTTATAACACACAGCATAACTCCCATGATCTGAAATGAAGAATGAAATAAAGGACTGTGCACATTCACCTTCCAGTGAGATCAGTGCAAAGAACTTCCAAATTCCAGCACTGAGGGAATCAGGTTATTGAGCCAAACCAGTGGTATGTTCAGTGACAGAATTTTTCAGTCCTCCCCAAAACAAAACGCTATGATGTTGTCTAGGATAGACTGTGAGCTATAGCCACTTGCCTTCAAAATGATAAAATATTATTCACATTACATCCATGTCAACACTTCATTTTTAGAAGATTCAGTTTCGTTGTATTGCACTAATTTTCAATGTCAGCTCATCTTTTTTCATTCTGGAATGCTGGTGATTCACATCCTACTGAAAACTAGCTTTTAAAAAAGCAATAAATAGTGTAAGTAAATATCTGGATTAGAATACAGCTTTTGAAGCCATAGGGAGAGGAGAAGTGATTCTATCACTTTTCCATGGGGTTTTGAGTTTTAGAAATTTAATTACATCACTCTTACAGCCTTCTGTGTTTTTATTCCAGCCTGGAATGAAAAAAAATCTGACAAGTCACCTTATCTTTTGCTAAATATTTATCATTTTTTATCCCTTATTTTCTTACTTCAGCAATGTTGCTGTCTGCAAGTTTAATCGTAGGTATTTGATTAACTACTGTGCTTGATCAGGTTCTTACACATCTCATAAGCTGAAGCTTTTCCAGTTGAACTTTTTTCTTTTTTTCCAGTAGAGGGTGTGATCGGTAGCACTTTGACCTGAAAATCCAAGCTAACTGGTTTTCATTTGATACCAAAACATATCCATACCTTTATGTCATTAAATCAACCTTGTACGTATAAATATATATGGCAATCATATATTCATGTCTTAGCTGAAATAAAGAAGGATTAAAATCAAATGACACATTAAAAGCAGACATTTTAAACAATCATGACAATAATCACAATTTCGTATTTGCTATTAGAGCAAATTTAGTACTTAAGAACCTACTCATATTATCAAATATTGATAGCCAGCTGCTGCTCTGAATAGTGCATTTTTTCATATAAAATATTCTCAGACCCCAAAATTCACTAGCATAGTAAGTTGAAAGGTTGAATACGTCAGCCTGATAGCTTATTTACTGAATTTGAACATATTTCTTTCAGAAAATTAACTGTTTAGTCATTTTATCCCCCTTTCATAAGTCATAATATCACATTTTCCGCTAAAATTAAAGTTCAGCAGGTCTTTACAGAATTAGGGAAAAATTCATTATTATTCAAGAAACTATATGAGAGAAATTCCTAAAATTTCTCAGCAAGCTATTTCAAAAATCCGTTATTACCAGCTGAATTCAGTGCATGAGGCTGATGTAATCAAACACCTTTATTAAAATCCATTTATCTCTGTATTGGTGTAACACCACTTAGAGCCCTGGTTCACATTAATAATACTTGAGACACAATGGGGCTTAAGGGCATGCTGCATTTGAAAACAAAAATTCGATGAGTCTGGGCTTTCGTCTCTAAGATTGGTCATTTTCTCTGTGTCTGACATTGTTTCTTCAGAGGGTAAGAACAGATATATTCTTCAAGCAACTTAATGGGACTATTTGTTAGGAAACATCTTATTTTTAGAAACCAAAACTGTCTACTATTCTAATACCTTTAAAAAACTATAGTTCATTACCCTTAAAAAGGGGAGCAATTAATGACACTTCAGTAATGCTAGGTATGGTACTTTACTGTGCTCTTAAAATGTAAAATGAACGTATGAAACTTTACTGTCTTTTGATATATTACACACATTTTAGACTGGAACAGCAAATTATGTTCTTAAAGTTTTCTCTGGCATTTAAAAATTGTTTCCTCATTTTCCAAATAGGTTAAACAGTAAATGTAATTTTAAAAATAAAAAACAATTGTTAAAAATGACTACTTGAAGTGTAAGACTGGGACATATTTCACAGAAAATGTGGGAAATCTTGTTTTAAATTCACAATAAACAATCAAATATTCTTCAGTGCACATAATTAGTATGTCTATTATGATTTGAAACTAAGTATTGATGACTACTGTTGCTGATCTTTTAAAATCTCTTACAAAATATAAATAGGATAGACAAGAGGGAATAGCTGATAAACCATGACAAAATATTCTCTTTTCCTTCCTTTTTTTTTCTCTTTTCCTTTCCTCTCCACTTGGACTGAAGTTCCTTCTGGCTTCTTCAAAAAAGTGCACACGCACGCACACACACACACACACACACAAGTTAATTCCAAAACCATTTTTCTAAATTTCCAATGGACTTGTATTCCTGGTGTCTTTTCACATGATCACAAGCAAGACATGCATGTGACTCCCAGAACCTAGGAAGATGCACTGAAAAATCCTTCTTCCAGTTGAAATAACTAAGGTACATCTTGTTATTTTTGTCAAGCATCAAAAGATATTCTGCCAGCTCTCTGGGGGAGAGAAAATCTTCCACATGTATGAAAGAGTCTGCTGGAATGTAATTCTCATAATTTTCTCTGGAAGGGCCCAGTACAACTGGTACTGATCCAGCCAGAAGAGCATTGTAAAGTTTCTCAGTAATGTAATCTTTGTGGATTGAATTTTCAAAGGAAAGGTAGAATTTGCAAGTGGAGATAGTTGGAATCAAGTTTTTGTCATTGACGTAGTCTCCAAAGGCTTGTCCGTAGGTATGGATTTCAATGTATTTGCTAAGCTCATTGTAATACTTGACTCGAGCGTGCTCAGGGTTCCAGTTACTTACAACCCAACAGACCAAGTTTTCCTTACTTGGTACTTCAAATGTGAAGGAACTTGTACCAACCATCATGAAGCCATAAGGCACCTGAATATCTGAATCACGCCGATAAGTCAGGGTCAGGTTAAATAGGTGTTCAATGCCACTCTTCTGTGGAGTATGAGTTGGAGACTCCAAGTTCATCCAAATCCACTTCTGGAATGGTGGCCTGGCTTGCTGAGGTAAATTAGTCAGATCCCAGCTAATGTCCCTGTGATGAATGAGAACAGCATGGGACCTGTTATATAGCGAGCGGTCAATGGTCAGATGGCACCCAGGGATATTGAACATTGTTTGGCAAGATGTTAAATCAAATGTCTGGCCAAATGGCCAAACCCAGATCAAAACAGTAGTTTCATTAAGATTATCAGTTTTGGAAGAAAAGAAGTTCTTCATTTTCAAAACTGAACTGGCTGATTCTATAGGACCAGAAATCCAGCTATTTGTTGGTTTGATATAAATTAATATAAATGCCATGAAACAACCAAGGACAATGAAGATAATAAAAAATGGCCGGAAAATTCCTTTAGATGTCGATGTCATAATTTGTTCTGAGAAAAAAGAGAGGAAGAGAAAGAGATAAAATAACATCAGGTATTAAATTACATATATATGTCCTGTTAAAGCAATCAGATATCAAAATGAATAGAACTTCTATAACAATGATCTGTAACCTCAGAAATTTCCTTTGAATGGAGAGGGCATGAGTTCTTTCTTGCCATTCATGACAAAGTGATAATATTTCTCCTCTTCACATTAAAAGTTCATTGACATTAATTGAAACCAGGATTTTAATACATCTCATACTTGATGTGAATCAGTATATATATTGAGAAGGTTTTTTTTGCTTAGAACTTAGGCCAAGCATTTGAGACACACAATACAGACACAATTACCCTTTGATTCTGTCTTTGTGTCCGTGTAGGGAATAACATGCTGCACATCGGCATTCCATTCATATTTTTGTGTATATGGAGGATATATGATTAGAGGATTGAAAAAGAAAGGAACTAGAACTTTAATTCTGTAATCAGTAAGCCTGTTATTAGAAAACTAGTTCATGCCTTATGGCTACATAGGGATGAACATTTATGCCTTCTCCAAAGGACTCCTAAAATAACTAGAGAAGGAAAGCAGCAATAGAGGCTTCCCCTGTGCAGCCTCACATAGTTCCCACATAGAGAAAAATAAAGAAAAAAGAATAAAAAGATTTCCTTAAATATTTAAGTTTTTATGTCACAGTCCTGTGTTAAAAATTAGGAAATGTAGAGATAGCTGCATCTTTGTGAGGTATTGTTTTTTTCCACAGGGAAAAAGAGATGATGACTTTATTATATAGCCTCCTTAGTCCTCTCTCTGGTTGTCTCTTCCTGAGAGAAGTGATCAATCTCTTTTCAGAACTTCTCTTCCATATGTTTTTTGGGAAACCTAACAAAGTCAGGGGTTGTTTATTGCTAACCTTTGCTCCTGAATGTAGTCACAGAAAGCAGAAAGTGAATTTCAGGCCTTTTAAACCAGTTTCATAACTCATCTCCTCCTACCTGTGAAATAAGTGGTTAAATTCAGAATGAAGACATAGTAGAATGTGATTC
The DNA here is from genome assembly GCF_003984885.1 of Neopelma chrysocephalum. NCBI lineage: Eukaryota > Metazoa > Chordata > Aves > Passeriformes > Pipridae > Neopelma > Neopelma chrysocephalum. The sequence continues at coordinate 2,871,359 of NW_020897692.1, forward strand.
AGAGATCCATTAATACCACATAACTTTTCTGCTTTTGTGAGTGTAAAAACTAATATCTGAGTGTAGAACTACAGTTACAAAGGAAATGTTTTCACATTCATTGTTGAGGAAAAGGAAAGAGGAGGGAATGTCATCCTCAGCTTTATTCTAACACTGTATCTTGAGGAAAACGAAATTTTCCGCAATATCTCCCCTTGTTTTGGGAAGGCAGATGGTCTTAATCCTGGTTTTAGTTATTGTGGTGGGTCAACCTTTTCTGGCTGTCAGACACCCATTCAACCATTCTCTCACTCCCTCTCCTGAACAAAATAGGGGGAGAAAGTAAGATTAAATTCTTATGGGTTGAAGTAAGGATGGGGAGATCACTTACCACTTACTGTGACAAGCTAAACAGAATCATCCTGGGGCAAAATAATGTAATTTATTGCCATTTAAAATAGATCAAAGACAAAAATTAAAATAATATCTGCCCCCTCAACTTCACAGGCTCAAATTCCTCCTTCATTCCTATCTCCTCCACTTCCTCCCTGCCCCTGAGCAGTGCACAGGGATGGGGAAAGGGAGTTTGTGATCAGTCTGCAATGATTCCTCTCAGCTGCTTCTTCCTCCTCACACATTTCCCCTGTTCCAAAATGTGTCCTTCTTATGGGATACAGTTCCTTCAGGAAAAAAAGCTGGGCTCCCTATGGGATGCGGTTCTTTCACTATACATCCTCTTGCTCTAGCATGGGGTCCTCCCCAGGCCACCATGGGCTGCAGGGGAATCTCTGCTCTAGTGCCTGGAGCACCTCCTCCTATCCCTCTTCTCTGACCTTGGTGCTCACAAGGTTGTTTCTTATATTTTTTCTCCTCATCCCCCACTGGCTGTCCCTTTCTTAAATACGCTTTCCCAGAGGTGCCACCACCTTGGCTGCAGTGCATAGCCGTGCCCTGCAGTGGGTGTGTGGGAACATGCTGGAATTGGCCATGTATGGCACAGGGGCAGCCCTGGCTGCTCTCCACAGAGGTCATCTGGCAGTCCCCACTGTCAGCACCTGGGCACAAACACCTAATACAGGTATATAAAATGTAAGTGGTATGTTGAGTCTGGTGCTTTTGTCTAGGCCCTTTTTCTTAGGACATAGTTTAGCTGGTCCTCTCTACATTCAGCAAAACGATCCTGAGGAGAGTAAAGAAGAGGAACTTTTGTGTCCATGGCTTTTCCACTTATCATCCTCAGTTTAAATCCCTCCAAATGAAATATGTGGCTTTACAGCAAGATCACATTGGCTTTTTTTGGCCTATGTTGATTGTTGCTGGCAAATATGTCTAGAAGGGAGGTTATGACCTATGAGACCCAAAGACTGCTTCCTTGCTTCCTTACCTTACTACAGTGAAAGCAAAAATGGGATGTCTGAGGAAGAATGGATTTAGGTTGAACAATTCTAGGAGATAAAACTCAAAGAAAAAACATGAGGCTGAGCTGATATTCATGTAATGCTGTTCTTTGTTTCTGTGTTATTGAAACCAACACACAGAATAAGTATAGCTTTTCACTAAACAGATAGCATGAGCTGAGTTTTGACAATAGATTGGGAGAGGTGTCTGTTCACAGGGACTGATCATTTTCTAGGGATTGAAAAGTGTGATGAAAAATCACAAAAGGACTTTAACATTGTGCCTTGTAATGTAGTCACCCTCCAGTTAAAAGTCTTTTGACTCAAGTCCCTCTGATAGGGATTATTTTACACTAAGCTCTTCTAACTAATAAACCCCCCTGCATCATCACATGGCAATTCTTGCTACACAGAGAATGACCAGACATTGTGTATACTTTTCTCTGCTTGAAATTCTACTGTGTCCAGTGTTGCATTTGTGTAGGAAGCTTTTGAACTGTAGTGCCAATGTGAAGATATGCCTCTGCTACCCCGAGTACCAGTATTAACATCTCACAATGTTAAACAGGTGGATTTACCTATTTTTGTCCCTTATGGATTGATTTCCTCTCATAGCTTTGCTGTTCTTTGAACTCTTGGGCCTATGCTTCACAAGGCAGACTGAGGAACTTGTGGAATAGAACAGCAAACTCTGCTTTCATAGCTTTTGGGACTGAGTCCTGTACACAGACAGGAAGCAGTTAAGTACAGTGAAGGTATGTGGTAAACACTTGTTAAGAAACACTATTTTCATAGCATAATAAAATGGTTTGGGTTAGAAGGGATTTTCTTGAGAAGTAGCTTGTCTGTACTGCTAGGACATATAGGTTATGGTCCACTAAAATCTATAGAATATTTTCTCATAATATTCTCCAAAATCTGAAGACTTTTCCATATTTCTTTATTTCTTTTTCCTCTTTTTTTGCCCAAGATAATGATCAATCTCCCACTGTAATTCTCACTATAAAGGTGACACTGAGGAGACATTTGTTACAAGACATCCAGCCAATTAACCTTAGCTCACCCTTCCTCTTTCATGGCTTTCCTTCTACCACAGAATCACAAATTTCCTTTTTGCAGATCCCCTCCCCCATGCATGCCAGACTCTGAAAAGAAAACCTTGTCAAACAGGCGTGTTTACTGAGACTTTTGCCAGCTGGAAGAATTCGGTGCTTTTGATAGTTTTGTTCTAAAGTATGTTTCAGAGTGTTATGGCATAGCAAGTATTTTCTAAGTGCTTTTTTCCCAAGTTAAAAGTATAGTATTTCATCTGTACAAGACTATTTTTCTCCATACAAAACTTAGCAAGGCTCCTTTTAACTGCAAAACTTGGCATTCCATCAGCAAGCAACTCCACTTAGCAGCAACAAAAAATGGGAGAGAGTTATGGGGTACCAGCAATGTTAACACCAAGTATACCAGGCAAGTCTTTCAAAAAGATGTCTATTTTGTGAATGCATTGTGTTCATTAAGAAACAAACCAGAATTTTATGGAAAGTGTTTTATCATGTCTTCATTGCAACTGAGACTTCTCAATCATTCCAGAAAGAAGAGTTATGGGTTTTTTTCTGGTTATGTAACACTGCAGGCAGGAGAAAATGCAACATTGCTGGTCAATAATATCAATGCCCCTGGTGTATTTTTACAGCAATTTCCCTGGTTTCTCAAGGTTTTGCCAGTAGCCCAAAATACATCACTACTTGCAGAGATATAACATTCATTACTAGTCTAATACTGAGATTTTCCAAAGGAAAAGGACAGTATTTTAAAAGAAAGCTGAAGCCAAGATTCTTGAAAGCATGGACACTGAATAATGAATAAAAAATCACTAGAAATCATCTTAGAATTCTTAAGCATTCAGGGCTAACTTTTGTCTTGATCATCACTTGGTCTCACGATCACTCAAGTAGAAATACTTAACAACCTCACGATAGTGTCTGAGGATCACTCCTGGGATCAGAGTGGGTGTTTCTGTTACAGTGGATTTGATTGAAGAGCAGAAGGACACTGAGGCTAACAGAGGTGTCAGAGGCCCATTTAGAAGCAGACAGCTAGCTAGGTAGGTACTCCAGGAGTATAAAAGGACAGTTGAATGCAGAGGGAACTGATAGGAATGACAGGCAAACAATTGTTACTGTTAGAAGAAGGCTCATCTGAAACTGTTCTCCCTGTCCTCTGGCATGTTTTACCAGTCTTGGACATAGCATATCTGCATTTATGTGAAGAACTGCATTTTCTTCGACCACGCTCCCGATTAGCTGGAGCTTTTTCACCTGCATTTTAAAAGGAAATTTGATTGTCTCAGGATAGCCATCCTGTGACTTCTTATTTCCAAGTCACTGCTGTAAGGACATGCTCCAAACTGCTTTTGCTTTAGGTCTCTAAGACTGAAGAGTGCTTCTCTTTATTGGAATTAACTCTCGCTACTCCCGGTTAAGCCTCCTCTGTCACAACCAGAATAGTGGATTTTTTCCTCCCCACTATCCAGACACAGGCTTGCTTCCACACATTTCCATGCCTGTCCACGGATTTCTGAAAACAGCCCAGTATGAAAAGGCTAAACAGAGCTGCATACAGTTAAAAGGCTGAAAGCTGAATGAGCTGCTGATCTCAGACTGCATATTTTTATTCTATTGTTTACAACATTCTTTTTCTTCCCCTGTCCACTTCCTTTGTTTTCGGGTTATTTGTTCAATTCCTCAGATTCCATTTTTGCACTTTGAGAACAGTTTAGAAACTTTTTATTCAGAGGTGGTAATTTTTACTTTGAACAGTTTTAGAAAAATAATCTAAGAGCACCCTGAGGACAGGCAGCCATTAAGATAGATTCCTTAGGCGTGGTGCCAAAGCTATCACTGGAGACTGGTAACAACAGGTTAGACAAGCACCACTAACCAATGAGAGATCTGATTGTGCCTCTAGGTCCTAGGGCTGGACTAGATGACCTCACTTGATTTCTTCCAGCCTTGTGTTCAGTGATAGTATTAATAAAATAAATAGTTTTATACATAATAACGTAATAACAATATTATTATGAATAAATAATTTAATAAATAGTATTAATAAAATCACAGATTTTTATAACATGCACCTAATAAGAACACAACTGGCAGTCTAAAACTGCAAAGAATTGCTGAATAAATGAGTAAAAACATCCCCTATCTTGAAAGTTATCTTGCAAATTACAAAATAGCCACACTGTACACAGTGAAAATGTGAAGGAAAGTGAAAAATTGTGTGGACAACAGCAACAACAAAGTCCCTATTTTCAAAGGCTAAGCCTAAAGCTTCCTATCAATTGCTAGGTGGGGTACTGCTGCTTTTTTGTGACTATCTGAGTCTTGACTCCTCAGGCCTTGCTGAAGAAAACCCTATTCTCAGCCTTCTTCTCCAAATTGCTGTGCAACACACCATTCTGCTATGGTTCAGCAGCCCACAGCCTTCCCCCGTGGCTGTCATCTATCTTCTCCCTATGGCAGTCACACACTGTCACTCTCTAGCTGCTTATGCAACAGCTCAGTGGATTCTTTCTGTGACATTAGCCAGAGACTAATATCTCAGACTGAGTCTCTCAGTATAGCAGACAGAAATGGCTACAGAACTGTGGTACATACTGGAGTGACCCAATATCCACCCCCATCGCCACATATGGAAAAAAAAATAAAGTCTTATCAGCAAGAAACTTTTCCAGACAATCTGGTGCTAGTGTCAGGACACTCCACGTGGCAGTTGTGTTGCTTTCTAATTATGAGCTTTTAAGTTTGTCTCAGAGGATACATAAGTATTCTTCATTCCTTCCCTGACACAACTGGAAAATAAACACATGCAAAGCCATCAGAACCTCAGCAGCATTGCCAGCCTTGGTAACATACAGAGATAGAACCTTTTTTACCTTAACTTCCACGTTCGCTTGTCCACATCACAGCTAGTTTATGACCGACGGCAATCTGTGAAAGGGGTGGTGGCTTTCAGTTCTGTGCTAGCTATGAAAAATAGAGTTCTTCACCACTGTAGCTTAGTAGCAAACTTTATCTGCCTTGCCAGGAAAGTGCTTTTTATCTTCTTGAATATAAAGCTCATCCTAGTTATGCAGCACAAGCCAGTCCGTGCTTTTTTAAAAAGCTCTGAAAAGGCTCTGCACAAAATCAAGCTGATCGAAGAAAAGCTGCTCCAAAAGCAAGTGGTCTCTTCCTTCCTTCTTTCTATGTGATTTAGGAACAGCAAACTGCTGTTCTCTCTATTTCTGCCAGAATTGCAGAAAGAGCTCTTCAGTAGCTTTGTGACTGGCTTGTAAAACTGCAGCTAGCCAGCTAAATACGGATAACATACTTGCACGCAAGCTATGTATTTGTGATGGCCACCAGACCACCAGAAAGTCCTAATCAACTCACAGTAGCTGTGAAAATAGTGAGAACTAAGCCAAATAAGATGGAGCATGAAGTTGCAGAAGAACCATAGGCATTCCTGTGCACATAAGCTAAACTCCCCATCCAAGAATCACAGTTGCTTCTGACTGATTTCCTAATACATAGTTCCCTAGTACAATGGAAAAACACCTTCTCATGTGAAACAGATGAATCAGAAAAGAGCAGAGGATACCTGCTTATAATATTGAACACTTACTGGAAAGTATATTAGTTCTGTGGCAAAGCAAGTCTTTTGGAGCTCTAAGCACCAGCTGTTTGTGTAGATATGATTAGAGGCTGTGTGCAGTTACATTGCTGTATCTTGCTGCATAAGCAAGCCCAAAAATTTTGATTGAGATTTAATGCTGCCTTTTTTTTTTTGCAGATGCAACTGCATAGATCTGGAGGATTTTGCCAGTGGCAACATAACTCCTGAGATGGCTCTGTAGGTCAGAAAGAAAGCCTGAGAGGCTTCTGGGAAATACCATGAAATCCCCATAATCTGATCTCTATTTAACATTTCACTTCTCTTCCTGTCTAGCATCTTTTCCTTAAGAAACTCATTATACCTCTGGGTTTGGGATCTGTACTGATGTAACTGTTTTTTTAGGATGCTGGTCAATGTTCTTGCTTTAATTTGCAAAGTCTTATGTGCCATGGATACTAGATGCTAGAGGGACAACTGCCCTAGAGAGAAAAGAAAGCAACTGAAATGCTCAAATTAGTTTCAATTTGCTCTGTGGCTGAAAGTGAGAATGCCGTTTACTAATATAGTCAAAGACAAGAAGAGAGGTCATGATTTATAGGCCATTTTTTAAAAATTATATCCATATTTGCAAATAAATTTTTTTTTTTTTTTTATTTTAAAATTTCCTCACAGGGTGGAAGGATGGGCATTTGCTTTACAAATATAGCAAACAGAACTGTGTTTCTTGACTATTCTGAACAAAGAAGTAACTAAGTGTTGATCAACAGGACTCAGGATGGCCAAGAGTCCTTATCCAGGTTCTGCTCACTGTTGTCTAAATGCCTTGAGCAGAGCTCCTCACTGTTCTAGCTTTCTTGAAAGCCCATCAGTGACTCAAGACTTCAGGTTAAAGTCTGTGTATAGAGAATACAAATCCGTATTGTAAGATACTGGGTGCCTAAACCAATGGCTGCTTATTTTCCATCTGGGAAAGTGCAATTTAAGTCAGTGATGGATTGTAAAGCATTTGTGAGTGTAAGGACACCAACACTAAATTAAAACAATGGAAAAACAGCACCAATCATCTTCCCATTGTGTATCAATAGTTAAGTTTTCAAGCTGACTTGTGTTGGTAGTGCTAAACATTTCAAAGAAATAAGCTGTAGGTGTAAAATAGAAGGTGATTATAAACAGAGACTCTTAAATGAAATACTGTGTCTTGCTGAAGCAAACAAATTAGTAACTCACTATAAAGATTAGTCAAGTTTGGACACTGAAAACAAGAACTGAAGAGTTTTACTAATCTGATCCAAGTGCCCACAAAGTAAATTCAGAAACATTCCTAATAAGAATTTTAAAGGTATGCATGCACACAAACAGAAGCAAAAATATAATCTCCCCAAACCTAAAGCTTGACATAACAAGAATGAAAGCATATTTAAAAATAGCACATATTTTAGATAGTATATATTATAAAACCAACAAAAATAATCCCTAAGCCTCTCAAATTGCACACTTTTCTGAGAAGACAAAATTGCAGTTGAGAGAAACCAGTTGTTAATTTCTTGGAGTGTCTCTTTGTGTGCATAACAAAAGGAAGGTCAGAGAGCTGGAACTACTAGTATAACAAGCTAAGAAATACAAAGCTTAGCAAAAGTCACTGAAAAGACTTTTTCCATAGAAAAGAAAGAAAAAAAAGAAATCCTTCAGTCGGGAAAGAAGAATGGGTTGAAGGAACAAATGTCTGAAAAAATCCTCCAGTAGTTACAACCATGTTCTACGTGTTCTAAGGTGATGTTTTCTTTTTACTACTTCCTATCTGGGTTAACATATACACCGATGTCTCTGAAAGCAACTCTCAAGGTTAAAATATGAGAATGAAGAATATTCTGCACAGGCTATTGACGATACATTGTACAAAGCAGAACAGCAGTTAGTGCAGAGATTATACTTCATTTGAAAAGACTCAAGCTATTTGCTATTTCTTAGTTTGATGTCTTCCTTTTATGCTTGTTAAAAAGTGCAGTTAAATATTTGCAGCGTTAGGTTAAAGCAGTTGATTCTAATGTTCAATTACGAGGTTTTAGTGTCATATATTATTCTACTCTGAAAAGAGAAAAAAATCCATAATGAATTAGCAAAATTTTTGCCACTACAGTAACAATTCAATGTAAATTTTTTTACTTTTCCATCTTATGGTTTGCAACCCACGGTCTTTCTCTGGTACAACTTCACTGTACATATTAAAACTAGGTATTTAAAAACTGGAAAGAAAGTTTTCCCTTTTTCTTAATATATGAGGAAGAATTTATATAGCAATCTTACCCAGAATGTAACTTTCTAAAGAAAGTTTGCAGAGATAGCTAGGAGGATATACAAGGAAAAAGCAGGGGACCAAGGGAAATAAATTGAAAAAGTGTGAAAAAAACAGGTCAATATTACTTAATTCTATATTCCTTTAAGGACACTGGTGTAAAGAAAGTTGATGGGAGGCCTTTTCAAATAACCTGTGAATCCATCCAGTTAACGCAGTTTAGCAAATGTGGGTAGGACTAATTTGACTAAAAGAATATGAGGAACCTAAACTCCTGGTTGATTAGGCTATCCTTGCTCCTAAGAAGCCCCAAATCAGAAACAGGCACTACTAGTAGGGATCAAGGGAAATTCTGGTATCTGATTCTGAAAATCCAACCCTGAAAACTTCTGTTCTTAGGGCTGGTAATGCTTCAACTCTCTCTGGCCCTCTGCCTTACAGACCCCTGCGCTCTTAGCTGCCTGGTGCCAGCACATCCCCAGAAGGGGCTCATTCTTCATGGGGAAGGGCCATTCAAAATCGATAAACTAGCTACTACCCCAGCTCTCAGGCCTAAGGATATATGTACCCGCAAGAGCAGACTCCATCCTAAATGCAGTGGTAGTAGCTGCTTTTTTTTGTCTGAATTTAAAAGAAACAGGCATAGGATGAAGTCCTTTTCACAGCAATTGAAGCTATTACCTATTAGATATGAATCTTTCTTCAGCATGAGTGATTCAGGCTTGATATTTCAATTTCCTTAAGGATTTTCTAGCTCCTAGACAGCAATGGATGTTGATTTATACAATGTGTGACGAGCTTTAGGGTTAGGGGTGAGGAATCCTTTCCTCCTCATTGGTGGCCTAGTTGTTAATCAAGGCACCACTACTTTCCCTTGACCTCTTTCTGCCTCCTGCCTATTGACTCCCTAATGATTTATGCCCAGGGCACATCTGCAACAGTAGAGCTTAGACTCAGCTTTCTTCCCTATGCCGTTTATAACCCTGTAAAGAGACGATGGAAGAGGCGACTTAAATCTCCTTTGTTTGGAAAGATCACAAAAAACAGTCTGTATTTTGTGTGAGTGCTTTTCTGATTATGTTTCAAAAGCTGCAATTCCCCAATTTCTTCATAAAAGGAAGGGGCTACCTCTCTGCTCTAAAGTGAGGATTCCCAGCTACGAATTCCAAGGAGGATTCACTCCTTCAGAGCACTGTATGTGTCTTGCTGAAGGATGGAAGAATACACATCCCAGTCCTGCTCTGGACAGCCTCCCACTGCTTGTGGTGTGTGCCTCCATTCTAGTCATCCGAATGAGGCTTTTGGGCTAAGGACTAGACCTGCTAAGGCTCAGCACAAAAAACTAGTTTTTGAGTGCAGCCTTTGGTTTATGTGGTCAGTTGAGCTCAAATGTCACACAAAACAAATGTTAAAGTACCACAAAGACTTGCTCTCAGCCAAAGTAAATAGAATTCCTGCTAGAATATATATTTATCATAAGTTCTCATAAAGGGAGTTTAATTGAAAACAATAATAACAATGTTAGGAATTCTTTATCTCACTGACAAGCACATTGGTCTGCAGAAGGACAGAAGAGTTTTACCAGGGCAAATAGAGCCTTCTGGTACCCTGATGAGTCTCATATATAGGACAGACAACAAAGTGGTAGGAAGACTTCCCGGCTCTTCTATCATTTTAACCTGAGTTTAGTTGAATGGAATTTAATTTGAGTTAGGCGTTAATCACTTTATATCTCATAGATACCTATAGCATGAGAGTAATGAAGTTTCCCCTTCTTTAATAAAATACTTTAAAATCTACCAATTGAAAGAACCATACAAGCAAAATAAAATGCTGCTCTAGCGATAAGAATACTTTCACTTTTGAAATGCCTTTTCCTAAAGAATCTTTTGGAGTTTTACAAGCAAAATTATTAGTGAAACTGCCTTATGTGGAGTAAAGAAGGGGTGGAAATCAAGTCCTAGAAAGATAAAGTAATTTTTGCAGTATCATGAAAATTTGAACAGGTATTTGACAGCTATGACTTAAATTTGCATCAAAACAGTTGAGTTTGTAGGACAGAATATTTTCCTTCAAACAAACTTCACTAGAAAATAGTCATATTACATTTATTTATATCAGATATCTTTGTTATGTATCTTTGTTTCAAATATCTGAAAACACGTCCTGACCTTCTTGATGAGGTAAATTAGTATAGGGAAATGGGAGATTTAATCAGATTAAAGTCAATGACCTCTTGATCTTAAAAATAAGAAAAACCACATCTGTTTTGCAGAACTACAAATTGAAATTCTATCATCAAAGCTAGATTTGCTGAAAGATAAGGAGTATCAGAGATGAAATCTTGCTCACAGAAACACTGGAAAAAGTTCTACTAATTTCAGTATGGTTGAGGTTTTGTTCTTTCAGTTGATTGCAGCAACATGGAAGAGAAAAAAAAGGGCTCAAAAGCTATTCCTTTGTGATTAAAGTTAACTTAGAAGTAAAAAACCTCAGGCCACCCAGGAGACAACAAGAGAGATGTAAGTCAGAGCTCAGGGAATCTAAATGCTGGAACAAGGTAGAGATAATAAGCACTCTCCCCTATACAGATAAATACACTGGCACACACAGTTTGTAACTTCAGGAAAGATTTAATCACCTGTTAGAAGTGATTCTCAGTTTTCACACCTGCAACATTTTATAAATATTAATACATACTTATATATATATATATGTATATATATATATACACACATACACACACATACATTATTTATGTGGCATTTGTAGCACATAGGTTCCCTGAAATGTGTTTATCAATTATGCTTTATATTTCTTTGTGTCCACACCCTTAAATACACCTGTGCATATGTGGTATATATACAGGCACACATACCCTTATGAACGTATAGGGCACCACTGCCCAACCTCCTGGCTATGGACAGAGGCAGTGGTCCTAATGAGATGTGCTCCTGTTGTGTTGCCCTGATGACATGTGCCGCAATGTGACAGCAGCAATACAGTGACTGCTCTGCAATGTGCAGGGGGCAATGGAGTGAATATTACTGCCATCCTGGCAACTAGAATAGAGGAAAACAGAGCATTGAATTCACTAAGGCACTGAGCCGAGGAGGAGTGGATGGGAAAAGGAGGCAGAAAGTGGAGACAGGGATTATTATATTAGAAATAAGATCTTTTTCTTTCTTATGTATCTTGACCCTCTTATCAGAGAGGGTGAGAAAGAAGGCATTGCTCTCAAATAGTTCTTTTAGCAAGAAGCACAGCAGCAAGCCAAACCCTGCAATCCTGAAGATTGCATCTCATGAGATGCATGAGACCTCTGTATAAATAACTGGAGATGGGAAATCTGCCTTTAGACTTTTGGAAAAACTCTAGCAGGGAAAAGAAGGCAGTCACTCAGACTAGAATGCTGACGAAATATGTCATGGGGGAATGGGGTGGATTTACTCCCCATTAAGCAAACAAGCATGTTTATTGACGTAACTTATATGAATAGAAAGTTTTAAAGATAAAGAATTATAAAATTCCATTTTAGTTTTCATTCATATTGCGTCCCTTTTTGCATTTTCAGCATCAGCAATTATCATCAGCTTCGTTTTTATTACCAGTCAGTTTCTTTCAAGTTTTCTTCGCTTTTAGGTTTTGAGTCATGAACAAGTCAGATGTAATTGTTTTCAACCAACTATTTCTAGTAGATTAATTTTAGCAGCCAATAGAAAGGTCTAAGATTTATGAGTCTGTTGAAAAAAATTCTAAGGACGTGCTAGAATAAAGTCTTTCAAAGATTTTTTTCTACATATTTTCTGATTATTTTCTGAGTTATTCAGGTTCCTATGTCATGTTTGACACCTTAGCATCTGGTTTTATTTATTGTTCTGAAATTATGCTTGGCAATGCCAAAAGGGAAGATTAAAGTGTAAGTAGAATACATGGGAATTTATTCTATTGAAATGATTCTGTACTTATAGAAGCAGTTGTTTTGCTCTGTTCTGGATGTGAGAGTGAGGCAAGGACCTGAATGCATCCAATTTGCTTCCTTAGCAGCGCTGAGACTGAATGCCTGGCTGAAAAATGTATCTGCAGCAGAACACAGCTTCTGTGTAGGATCACTCTCTTACTAACCAGATCATGTTGCAGGACCTTCAGCAATAGAGATGGTTTCTTTTCCAGAGATCCATTCATCCTGCAGGCTGATTTACCACTAGAGAAAGTTTGGCCAAGCCAGAACAACAAAGGCATTGTACCATTTTGTGAAGGTGGGAGGAGATTTTGTAACTTGGTTTGGTGCTCATTTTGGTTTAATCAGCAGATGGCAGCTAATGTGTGCTTATGTAATAGATACATACACCACAAGTAATATACATATTAACTGAATGTATTTTGCTTCCTTTAAACATGTAGCACAAAAAAATTCCTTATTTCAAACTGTTAGAAGCAAGAAATATTAATTAGAAACTTGAGACTGAAAACCTAGGTGTCATTTCTACCTTATGTCAATCTGTTTGAGCATGTATTTGAAGTGAATTCAGGATTTTATTTCTTGCATGGTGAAGAAATGGCAAACACCCTGAAGATGTAGTTGCTGGTGGCAGCTTGCAGTGAAGAAGAAAACATATATAGCATGTTATAAAATGGATGGCCCTTTATGAAGTGTGAGAACCTTTTCAGGCTGCTGTAGGCGCTCTGTCTGTTTTAGAAGTTCTGTGGTTGAATGCAGGCAGGGTTCATGCTACAGGACACCGGAGGTGGCCCAGCCCTCTTCTTGGTTTGGAGCTGAATATCCTCATGAACTTTTGCAGAAGTTTTGAAACCATGCCTCTCACTCCTTCTTCTTGGAAAGGAAAATAGTTTTTGCACACCTAAATTATGTAAAGAACTGAACCACCAGACCGACAAGGGAAGTAGCCAGGGAGTCTATTTCAGAATTGCAATATGATTCCAAAGCAGATCACTAATGCAGACAACAACCATAGCAACAAAGTCACAAGAATAACTAACCATGCCAAGACAAGGTAATTTTGCAAAAGAAACAGAAATAACCTGACATGACATATTAGCTGTAAGCCTAATTATCACAGTTAGTGTGTCTGCAAATTATTTCTGTGCTTGTTTGTAGTTCCTAGTGAGCTCTCAATGACACCTGTTATTAGTAATTGTTACAACAGAGGAGGAGAAACTATGTTTGACTATCAGAGGGGTATTCTTATATATTGAGTTACTTTGGATGTGTAGAGGTGTAGCTACATGTGCAGAAGATTTATAGATTTCAAATAATTTAATAATAACTGGAAAATTCCAGATTAACTGGCAAGTTAATCATTAAATAGTTAGAAAACTCCTTACATTTTAAAAGCAGTCTTTCTGCTTTAAGTTGTTTGTTCGAATGCCAAGCAAGCATTTATTCAATGTTCATGGTATAAGCAGTTAAATAGAAAGTAAAAGATTATTTAAAGAACTTGCATGAGATTGACAGATATTGGAATTTGACTGCACTCTGTGTTACTTAAAATGGTAACAAATGAAATGTGTGCATACAGAAAAGCCGGTTTTGGATGGATGACCTTTACTTGCTGATGAAAGTAAAATGAAATAAATTACATTTCAGCTTCTCTGAAACTGGCATATAATGCTGAACTGAACTTTAAGTATTTCACTAGGAGACTTCTAATAGGTTCTCTAAGATTTTTTTTTCCTAAGTAGAGACTAAAATACGATGATCTCCCAGGAGACTTCTGGAAAGATACGTTAAATTGTCATTTTGTGCAAGGAAGCAAGACAGAGTTTTGCAGAGCTGATGTGTTGATAATATGATTACTCTAGCTAGATCTATTTTTCCATTGGGATTTTACATCACTGTTTTATTTAGCTGCTATATCTAAGCGAAATTACATGAAAGGGATAGTGTGTAGGCAAATGTGGCACAGAATTTAGCTTTGAAATAACTTGATTTAAAAAATTTAAGAAAAATAAAAACCTTCCCACAGCTATACTTGTTTGAAATGCAGAGCAATTTTTAAAAATTTCTTTTACAAAATCCTGCAGTGTATAACCTGTTTTTCTCTGATAGTGGAGAACAAACTCAGAAGAAACTGGACAGTAGCTATAAACTATGGTGGAAATTACTTTCTTGTTTTCATTGGACAAGATGAATTAAGTGTCCTTCATTCCCTATTCTCTCTTCATAAACTGGTTCTCAAACAATTTTGCATTCTGATGCATTGTGCATAAAATTATATTTTGATCTATGAAAGTTCAAAGAGACTTGATCACAAAATGTTTAATTTTTTTTGTCCATTATCAGTTTGTCAAACCAAAAATCTACCGTGAGAAATTTGGGGTTGTTAACATTTTCTCAGGGATGTATTTTTGTTAGATATTAAACAAATTTTCAGGAAAGCCTATAGCTGCTTTAATGTCAGTGGACCTCATTAGGGAATGAATGGTTTGAAAGATTTCAATTTTGCCCTGAACAGAAAGAGAACATTTGCAACATTAAAGATTTTGCAGAGGAGAAGAAATCATTCCAACTATCAATTTTTGGTTCCCTAAATGGCTGGAATATTTCAGACTTGGAGGAGAGGTATACATGTCACAAGCTGACAGGACAGCGGCATCACAACTTTCTCGTAAGCTCTATAACTGAACTACCTTCTAAAGGAGCGCAAGGGTGGGAGAAATGCATCTCACCTTGATACAGACATAGCCTGAGTAATTAGTAGTTCTATCAGGAGACAAACCAGCAACTGTTACTCTAGAAGCAAGCACCCAGAGGAGTACCATGCTTCCCAGGTAAGGGTACCTCTAAGGACCTGACTAATGTGCTTGCACATGTACAATGCTTCTGAGTCTCCTCATGGTCACAGCCTCAGGCATCATGGTTCCTACCAACAGCCTTGACCCCCTCTCTTAACTGCCCCTCTCTTCTTTTTTTCCCTTCTACTGTTCCTTTTTCTTCATTCTTCTGACCCTGTTTTCATCTTTACTTCTTTTCTTTTTAGGGCAATGTTACGCCCTTTCCATTTCTCAGAATTAGCAACAACTAGGGACATCTGTCAGCTCCAGCAACACCCCAACAACTTACTGAACTATCCAAATAACACTACTGATGTCGCTTTTCCTATCCTTTGTCATCATTTAGAGTTTGCTATTTTCTGTGCATTTACCTATTTTAAGGCATATCAACAGAATTTTGAGTGTTCTTGATAGGGCAAAGCATGTTAATCCAGCAACAATTATTACATACATGGAAATTGATGGAATAAGGACCTGGGAGAAGACAGGGAGAAAAGGACTTTGAAGCAGTGCATCTTTTTTCTCCGAGTACTGTTCCTCTGAGAGAGAGGAAAGATTATCAGCAGTCAGACAAGTAATGCTAAATAACTGGAAGCCTTAAGACTTCAAGAGTGTGCAGGAGAGACAGGATCTCCAGACTCACCCAGAGTAAAGGTGTCAGAATAGAGGTAGTTTCTTGATAGTTACTTTTCTGTTAAAGACATACTATATAGATGTCCTACTGTATTCTGTATTATCAAATCAGAACTGGAGATGTCACAGCTTTACTATATTCTTTACTATGCAGAATTAATTTCCATGCCTACAAGTGTATTCACTAACGGTGCTAGTTACTTTCATGTAGACATGGTGCACCATGCATTACATCCCTGCCTTTTCCTGTAGACTTCTTCCTTAATCTTACATGCATTTCATACCAGCCTTGCTCTGCTCATTATTAATGATTAAAGTTAGTCCTCGTTCCTTCAGCAGCAGACACTCCAAATTAAAAATGACTGCAGGATCTAGATCACCGACACTTTCAGGTGTAATTGTTATCCAGTTAATGAGCATGAACTAAAATCCCATGAATTTGGTTATAACACTGGTATTTTGCATACACTGTCTGGACCTATGATTGCAGACTTTGTGTAGAGTACTGTGCAAATACCTAATTTGAAATAAAAGGCATTATATTCTTCTGACTGTGTTCAGCTCTATCTGCTCCCAACCCCAGTTCCCTCTCTGTCCTGCTTCTCACATCATCTGAAAGACACTGGCAGGTGACAGCAGTGTCACCAAACAATGCTGTTCTGAACCACCAAGCTGCTTTTTTCCATGTTCCTCAGTATGCCTGATCCAGAGCCCTGCTCTGGCCCGACATCTAGCTGGCTCAGGTCCTGTTCTTACGTTTAGTGGGGCTCCACACTGGAGCCCACTTTCAATATGTCCATATTATATATATATTTTAAAAAAATATATATTTTAAAAATATATATATATGTTTGTAAACTTTCAATATGTTTAAATAATTGGGAAACACTGTTCTCAAACTTTCCCTAATGTCTGGCCACAGTGTAAATATGACCACTAAGCTATCAAGATGTCTATACTCCAAAGTGGTCAAGCTATGATGCCGTAAAAAGCAGCATAATAAACAAAGCCACAGAACAATATAAAGAATAACTATTATCAAAATGAGTGAAACACACTAAAGTAATTCCTCCTGTCACTGCCAAGGAGAAAAATCACTTAGATAAATCAAAGCAAAAGAAGGCTAATAAATAAATGATACCGTGAAGGCAATTCTTAGCTCTCTCTCTCTTAACTTTTCCATCAAAGTCTCTTAAGCAGAATAATTCCAAAGAGAGGCTTGGAAAAGGGTAACAGAAGGACTTTTTTCTAAGGGCAAAAAGATGCGCGCAGATGTCCACAAATATGGGCTTTCCTGGTCTCCAGTCATCAGAACTTTACCTTTCGCTTGGCAGCTTTGAAAGTTGTTGTTACTGCCTGAATAATAAGCCCCTCTTTCTCTATTATAACGGTGGCAGATGTTTGCTATCATAAAACATGTCTGAAGGTGTACTGCCATTGTAAATACAGAGTATGAAACCCAGTATTTGAGTGTCATTCCCACAGCTCAACCAACATTCTGCCACTGTCATTTTAGCATCCTAATTACACCAACATTGTCCTTTGTGACTCTTACTGCAGATATCCAATCAAAACGTCTTTGATGAGGGAAGTAGCATTATTGCAATCAAGAAGCAGAACAACATTTCTAAATAATCCTAGCTTGTTCAACTTCCCAAGCACACTGTAGAACATAGATCTGAATAGCTAAACATGGCAAGAGAGTACACACAGGCTGTGAACTGCTCTGGCTCAGATAGCTAGTGAGTTAAATAGGGATGAGAATTGCCAGACTTTGGTGCACCTCATCCCTAAAGCCCCATAATATTGAAGGATGGTAAAGAAACAGCAAAACAATATAATTTATGTCTGTTAGTATCTTCCCTGTATGCTTGCATAGGTGCATTTGAACTCAACAAAAAAAGAAAAAGAAATTTTACATCATAAATGTATTAGAAATGTTCTCACCATCATTTTTAATTACATTTTATGGTAAGCCTAAATCCAGGAAGCCTGAGGTTCCTGGGTTCTGCAGCACTGTGAATGCACAGAGCTTCCATTTCACCAAGGAGATACATTTCTAGGAATCACAGCTGCAGTGCAAAGCTTGAAATACTAATGTGTTGTACCCCAAAAATTAGGAAGAAAAAAATAGAGATTACAAGAAATCCTATTATGAGACTGTAGGAAAACAGATCCCAAGTTTCAGTACTTCAGGATACTTCCAATACCGTATAAATAACTCAAGGCTTGTTCTCTCAAAGCAGAGGACTTTTAAAGTGGAAGGTCTAAAGCAGTGTCAAACAAATGCCTTTTTTAAATTTTTTTTTTCCTTTTTATTTTTTTTTATGACACATGGATCTGAACCATGACTGCAGACTGGAGTGTCTGGAGGAAAATTGTGTTGGATAAACTAGGTTGCAACGCTTCATCAGGAACTGGTTTAGTGATTGAGTAGGCCAAGAGGAGGAAAATGTTTGGGTGATATTCTCTCTGTTTTGGAACTCATCATGTATGTGAAATAGATATGGTCTGAGCAGCTCTAGCTCTATTTACTGTCACAGAATAACGGCTATAATTTAGAGAAATTTGCCATTGATTAAAGGTTTGTGTCCTGTTTTACTGTGTGTTAGGGCTATGTTAGTTAGCATATGTGGTGAAGTATCTTCTGCACAGTTTTTGGATTTTTTTTGTTTTTCTCCTAAAATGATCCGTGAACTTTCGTAGTGGAGAGTTCCATCCCCTGATTTCTCTAGCAGTGAGAACACTGGTAAAACAAAGACTCCTGCTTAGGCTTGTCTCTTCCTGGGAATGGTGTACACATTGTTGTCTTCACATTTGATAAAAGCAATGACTAGTGCTTGCTAGCAGCTCTAAAATCACTGTTCTCTCTCCTAAAATGTAAGAAATAAAAAGAATGGGTTTATTTTGTGAATAATTTTGTGAATTATTTTGCAAAAATACATGGAATACTTCTATTCTGCTGGCGAAAGATATACTGAAACATAAAAAAAAATAAATTTAAAGTGTCTCTTTTTCTATTCTATTAAAAAAAAATTGGCATGCTTACAGAGTTCTCAGATCTAGGATCTGGTTTTGGGCAAAAACCTCATCCTCAGCCATCAGAACTGTCTACGCTGAATAGGACATTGATCTGCAGCAAGTCATCCCAAATGCACATGTACTCTACATTCACATTCTAGTCCCTTCCACAGATTTTTCCTCAGACTGCCAATCTTACTACTTAATCAATGTACCAGTTTTTAACATTGCTCCCAAGGGATTGTTGACTGTCACACCATGGCAATGCTGGTATAATCAGACAGAGATGCTACCTATAAAGAAGCCTTTTATTTTTTTGGTTTTTTTTTTCAGAAACTATGGAAAGCATAGTGACTGAACTGGTGTTAAATTTTACCATGAAGGACAGATTTATCTTGTATAAATAAAAACTCCCTCTATATCAAAAGGGAGAAGTTTATTTCAGTGTAAACTCATTTACACTTTCAAAATATCATTAAATTTCTTTACATATGCACCATACTTTAGACCACCATAAAAGAGAAGCTATGATGACACTTTGACAGAGATTAGAAATGGGCAACCTATTAGCAGTTGGAGAGCTGATGACATTGTATATGGCTTGCTTGAATGGTGGGACAGGTGATGGGGACATTGACAAGTCAGATTTATGCCGATTTATTTTCCTCAAACATAAAATGAAGTTAAAGAGATTTGCCTTCTTTGTAAAGCCTTCTGAAGGTACATACAGAAATTATCATGTAACTAAGACTGTTTCTCTTGTACTGACTGAATCCTCTGTTAAGCGAGTAATTGAGATCTGTGACAGCTTTGGGCTTGCAAGTCAGTGCAGATGAAATTCAGCAGACTGGAAAACTAAAAATCAAAAAGGTATCTATCAAATTTCTTCCTAATCTCAGTGTCACGTCAAGTGTATAAAGTAGGTTGTACTGATTGCAGAAGAAACTCTGATTTGCATCTCTGGTAGGCCCATATAGCTGGATTATAACCTGAACATGTTTGCCTTCCAAATAAGACCAAAGTACACCAGTTTAGTTCAGTTATCATGTGAGCACAAGCTGTAATCTACCTGAGGTAATGCACCCAACCTTTCAGCACGGGAGCACTGACTGCACTGATGCAGAGCAGAGCTGGCTCACTTCTTGAGCATGGTCAGAGCCGTTATACAGCATAGATTTTATACAGCATAGACATTATGACAGTCCTTATGAATCACAGTTCCTTAGCTCTTCTATCACTTCACACAAAATGGCAATGAGGCCATCACTTTGCTCACAGAAGGTACATACAGGTGCATATACACTGCATAGCACTTGTGCGCAAAGACTTTGCTCACTTTCTTTTATTGACATCAAGTTTTCTAGATTGGCAAAACACAGTTTCTATTCTAGTATGACTTCAATGCCTGGAAAAAGCAGTTCTTAGTTTTAAGATGATATGAAGATATCATAGAATAGATATGATAGATGGAACTGATCGGTATAGAGGAAAATGTACCCTTGGCTGATATGCAGTACAGGTACTACTTTTATATTTTCTCTCCCTTTGTATATTGTATGTTTAGACCCTTGGCAAAAAATCAATCAATATACTATAAAACAGCAAATGTTAAGCTGAGATATATTCTTCAAAGGAAAACGGTCCAATCTTTCATTTCATTATCTGAAATATAGGAGTAGAAAGTATTAGCAGTCTCTGTTCATCTGTTCATTACTTCCAGAGATGCTTCAAATGTTTTTTTAGCTGGCATTGATCTAAATCCAAACAAACCAATAAGACTGCAGCAGCTAATCATAAGGAAAAAAAAAAGTGTTTATGGAGATCTGTCCCATGTTAATTTCTTAGTGCATGTTATTGGTGTATTTACGCTATTGTGGCACATTGTTATTAAAATACATTAACAAAGAAATATTTTGAGAAGTTTTATAAAGTTTTTGGTTGTGATGGACTTCACTGTCTCTAAGACAAAAGTTACTCCAACTTCCTTCTTTAGTTTTCTTCTCTCAGCTACTTCAGATTATGTCCCCAAAACACGATTTCCAATTCAGAGCTATCTTTTTAATGACATATGAATTACAGCAATAATTGCAAGTAATTCTTTCTTCTGTATCTTAACTTTGAAGTTGTCCATTGAAAATCTGTAAGAATATGCTCTTAGTAAAGTCACAATATTGTTTTATAAATGTAGTGATAATGATAATAAGGATGAATGAAGACCCTTATTTCTATTTCCTTTTAGAATTCTTTCTCTGTGGGAGCTAAAAAATAAGAGCTAAGAAAAAGAGAAGTTGTGACAATGAGAAGATTAAATATTAAGGGTCAGCGAGGGTTTCCATTTCTCTCTGCAAAGAATTATACATAAAAGTATGTTTTGAAAGCTTCTTACATAGTATTTTATAACTGTTTTACATGAATTATAAACAAATCACTTAACTTTAGACTAAAAATTAAACAAATATAATGAATCTTAATGAAACTCCTTTATACAGAAAAAAACTATTAACTCTTACAAATTGAGTCTCATAGTGATGGCCACATTAGTTTAATACATTCTAATGGTTTTGAAAACAGGTATAGTTTAGGCTATTTCTATATGTTGCAGAATTCTGCAAGTTAAAACAATAAGCTCAGTGAAATTCATTAGTGTACTATTTGTGGAAGGACTAAAGTCACACTTTGTAAAAACACTTGCCATTTGTATGCATTGGAAATCCATCGCTATTTTCAAAACTAACCTAAGTATTTTAATACAGACTTCAATATTCTAAAAGTTAGGTGTCTTTTCTAAGCTGGTTGTATAATCTACTTTCACATTAAAGGAGTGAGACACCTCTCAGTAAGTAATTGATAAAATAACTGTTTGGGAGGGAGAGTAGATGCTTATTTCTTATTTTTGGGGGGATGTAGAGTTATTAATTCTCTTTTGGAGTCAAGTGGATGAAGCAAGGTCAATCCTTTTTGGTTTGGCAGGGACATAAGAAGCAGTTGTCTGTAATGCTGTTCTGAAGAATAAGATAATCAAATCCAAATAACATCTGTGTTTGATTTGGTTTCCTATCTTCTAGGAAAGAAATCTAACAACTAAGCTGTAAGGAGGAATGCAGAAATTAAGGTCTTTGTGCATCACAGGTGAAACTTAAATACTTGACTACTGTGGCAGAAAGTGAACCTCACCTCAACACTGTGGTTGTGGAAAGTCTTCCATCTGTGGTGCATCCTAGAATACAGCAGCTTCATGTGACAGACTGCAGAAGGGTTAAATATATTTTTTAAAACTTGAAACAAAACACATTTTAACCACATCTTGTGACATCATATGTTAACATTTTCAGTTACATGTCAAACAGATATCTTTCCTCTCTCTCCACGCTGTGTTTAGTGAAGCTCAGTCACATCCCAGAAATGGTGAGGGGGTGTGAGGTAGTACAGGGAGAACACATTTTGATTTGAGAATCCCAGCAGGGTGATGGGATGTCCCTGGGCTTTTGAAAGCTCAGTCACAGTAGAAAGGTGTGTGGTTTCCTTAGATCTCAGGAACCAATATGTAGACTTTTATGCTGAAGACTTCACTGACAGCTTGGGTGCAGGGGTCTCCAGAAATGGGAATGCTGCATAGCAGCTGAGGGTATAATGACCCACAGGTTTGAACTTAAGAACATGAAGTAGTTGGCTAAGTCATCCCCAACGAGACTTTGACTCTTTAGGCTCTATATGAAATATTTCCAGAAGTGCCCATAGGTCAAATGTTTTCCTTTTATGCCAGAACCTAAAAATTCAAAAATTATGCCAGCGGTAATTTTCTAAAGTTTCTGGGTATTATATTAAGCGATTACACTCCTACGTTCAAACTCTGTCCTCTCCATCCCTTCTACATGCAAATTCTGTCCTCTCCATGCTTTCTACATGCTTCATATCACATTTGAAAGTGAGATTTTAGAAATTGTTGTATATCATGCTATTAAAAACTTCCCTCTCATTTCACTAGAAAAATGTAGAGGTTTTGTTGGTTCAAACAGTGTCTTCATTTTCATCACAAAAAGTTTGTTTAAAATGTCTTGGAAAAAAAAGCAAAAAAGGAGAATGTAAATGCTAGTCTTTTAGGGCTTTGATATGTTTGAAAACAGAATACAATTTAGCCCTTGTATTTGCTAATCTTTGTCTTAATAAGGTTGCGGTGGGTGTTATTGTCTGCTTATAGCATGAAAACATGGAGAAGCAGCGTGATTATTTTCAGATTTGTGTTTAGATTTTTTGCCATCATAATCGTATGAGAAAACTGCTCGAATCTATTCAATATAAAATAGCAAATAGTTTTAAAAAGGAGGGAAGGTGATTATCTTGACTTCTTAATGATGCTCCTAATTTAGACTATGCAAGATATGTATAATGAGTGAGAGAGGTGTTGCCGAAAAAATCTGTTCTTCAGCTAAAGAGCCAAAATGGGAATCAGCAGTTTGATTATATTTGCACATCTTCAGCAGACCTACTCTTTGACATTAACCGAAATATTTAATTATTCTGCTCTGCAGTTTTTCTATAAAATGGAAATAATGATAGTCATCTTGCTGAGACATTGTGGGCATTGATTGTTTAATATTTATATCTTCTGAAAGAATACAGATAGAATTGCAGAGTATGAGAACCGATTAACATTCTTTTGCTATTACCAAGCTTTGATATTTGACTCTGGGTATTTTGTTGTACAAAAATCTTTACTTTTTATAGTCCTGCATCCAAGAACTACCTTGCCTGAAATGTATTGAGCAACAAATGTAAAATCCTTTTCTTGTCTCTTAAATCTAATTCATTCCCAAATTAGTCTCAGAAGTAGTGGAGAACAATATTGTTCAAGTCTACCTTCATTGCTTGTACTTGCCAGTTCCACAGAAGGATGAGTAAACAGTGTCTTCCCGATGTTTACCACAATCTTACAGTACAAAAACCCCTCAACACAGCATAGAGCACATTGTCTGCAGGTCTTGGAGACTGAAAAAACCCCACAATTTTCTGCTTCTGGTCGAGCTGGTGAATATACTCATGGGCAACAGACAAGATTTGTTTTGAAGGTGATGAGGTCCTGAAGCACAAGTCTGGCCTACACAGCTGCGGAATCTGGCTGCCTCAGACAGCACATTAAGCAAACCTCGCAAGCAGTAGTTAAAAGTCTACATATGTGCTCCAAAGGTGTGCCAAATGCACTCTAATTGATGCTGATTAATTGCTCAGAGAAATTACAGAATAATATTCGTGATGAACCAGTCCTGCCATTTTGAATCAAGAAGTAATTGACAACAAATATCTTTAAAAATTTCCTACATAGTTCAGTATACAGGGGTGAATGGTGTTTTTAATTCTAATATTTTCCTGACATTATTGGCTATACTTCATGAATTATTACTTTGAATTTAGGGGTGGTAAAAAAGGTCTTCAACTTTAAATATCTGATGCAGCTGAGCAAGTGGAACTTCCCACCTGATTTACTTGTCAACACAACCTAGAAGAAGGTGCATATATCCTTTCTGGTTATAAAAGGAATGAGGCATTGAGTAGATGATTGCTATCTCTGTGACCATGTCTTATCTGATGAGTCCTTTCTACCAGCATCTGCTTCTGATCATGGGCAGGGCACACAGCAAAGCCTGGGTTAGCTCACAGCTCAGCTGTGGTCTCTCCCTACATATATGCAAGGAAAAGTGATTTTAACTGTAGACCTGAGGTAAAATTTGGAGAACAATGAGCTCATGGAACTACTTTGGAGAAAAAAAAGAGAAAGCAAGATTCCATTATATCCTAGCAAGGCACCCAGCAGATTTGGAACAGAAGAGTGAGAAATACAATGATTTTAGTTATGCTACTCCAGTGTCTGAGGATGATGCTAGTAAAAGGGGAGTATATCAACCTCAAAGCTTAATAGCAAATTTTCACAAATGCATTTGATTCATGTCTTCATGAACAAAGATGTGCCCTGTAAAAGGAAGATTAATTGGATGAGCCTTGGGACACCATCCATTATGGTGTTTAACACAGGGGTAACAAACAGGAATTAGCTTACGATTTTGCAATGACACTACAAGCAGATTACGCTATGTGCAAGAAGCTGTCTGGGTTTTTGAAGCTTGAATAAACTGTCTAAATGACCTCTCTTATTTCCTCCCTGTGAACTCTGTTTCTGAGTGTGGCAGTATAAAAATAGATAGTTTTAAATACCCTAACCTATATAAATGCCATGTAGGAAAGATCTTCCACTGGTGGCTTGAATCTCTCATATTTGTATCACCTTTGGAGTTGGAAACCTTGTTTGTGAGTAACCCTAGATCCTGCCCAATTGTAAACAAGCATCATCACGCCTGGCTGCCTGGGGAAGCTTGTATTTATTTGCCTTGATGAGCAAATAAAGTCCCGCTAATTCTGTAACATGAAAAAGAGTCAAACAAAGAACAGTTCTGAAGCTACTCCATTCTTGTGCCTTTCATGTGCCCTTGCAGCTCAGAAAGCCAACTGCATCCTGGGCTGCATCAAAAGGAGCCTGGCCAGCAGGTTGAGAGAGGAAGTTCTGTCCCTGTACTCTGCTCTTGTGAGACCCTACCTGGAGTACTGTGTCCAGGTCTGGGGTCCTCAGAACAGGAAGGACATAGCTGGAGTGAGTCCAGAGCAGGACCACGAAGATGATTGGGACAGAGCACCTCTCCTACAAGGAAAGGCTGAGAGCATTTGGATTATTCAGCCTGGAGAAGAGCAGACTTCCAGTGCCTAGGGAGTAGAGGCCTAAAAGAAAGTTGGAGAGAGACTTTCTACAAGCACATGTAGTGATAGGACAAAGAGTAATGGCTTTAAACTGAAAGAGAGTAGGTTTAGACTGGATGTTGGGCAGATATTCTTCACTATCACAGTGGCAAGACTCTGGAACAAGTTGCCCAGAGAAGCTGTGGATGCCCCATCCCTTCAAGTGTTCAAGGCCAGATTGGATGGGGCTTTGAGCAAAACTATGAATAAGTTTTACTGTGACAAACAGTCTTTTCAGGACAGAATCATAGTCTGTCTGGCTCAAAAAGAATAAAATAATTGTCAGTGTGACCAGTCTTAAATTCACAGAAAATAATGCACGTAGGAAAAAAGTACAATTTCTTATTATTGAATGACAGCTATGGACATCACAGCCACTGGCCATGACAAGTGAAAATGACAGATCCGAACCATAATAATGTTGAATAATGTGTTGAGCAAAGTAAGAATGCAAAGTAAAAAAACCCCACTATTTATGACTTACAGGTTAAAAAATTTGGAATGCCCTTATGAGGGCAGGATGCAGAAACTTCAGACCAATATGATTATATTTTTAACACATCAATTACATTTACAGCCCTGGATACATATTTGCAATCTATCAGATTAATATAACTAAGTAAGTATCAAATGTGATTTGAAGCAACAGAAGGAAGAAATGCAAATAGAGTACCAAAAAGGCACAACATGTTTAGCCCTTTTTTGCATTCCTTTCTGTCTAACTTTCCCCTGTGTTTGTCACACCTCTCCAGTCTGACCTCCAGGAAAAATAACCAAACATGCAAAACTTGAGGTCTCTTGTTTTGTTAACTCATAGCCTTTTTGCCCTTTCCTAGTAATTTTGAACCCATTAAATATTTCAGTTGTAGTTTAGGTATTTTCAAACTTAAATATAGGGGTTTCTTGTGTTTTAAGGATAACAAATGTGCAAAAATTGATTTTTATCTGGTTCATGTACACTAAAAGATTTTCTCTTAGTTCACTATCATTGACTATCTCAGTAAAATGCCTCTTAATTAGCCTCTGATTTTGTCTGGAGTATGCCAGTATGCTTCAAAACTGAGGTCAAAGCCTTTTGAATATTCCCAGCTTGCCAGTGTGTAGGGCAAGGATATAAACTAAGTACTGTAGCTTGCATGAAAACTGTCTGGTCTGCTAAGGATATAGCCAGGCCTGTGCCAAATACACAGCAGGCTTTTGAGTGCAGCTCCAGAGGATAACTACTGTGCTGCACACCTCTGCCTTCAAGCAGCTGAAGAACATTTGGCTTACAGCATTCATTAGATACGTGCTTATAAGGCCAAAACTGTACTGCAGGAATACATAAAAACTTAAAATGGAATTAGCCGCTACTTACTACAATGAGACACTCTTCTGGATACTCTGAGCAGTTTCTTACAGAAAATATTGAAAATGCATAGCAGCACAAACACTCTTAACTCTCTATACTTACCAACAGCTTTTTTTTCCCCCTCCCTCTCTTCCAAGAGACTTTTGTCGCAGTGTTTCAGTTTACCCCCTCAGGGAAATCAAAAGTGAGTGCATGTCTTTGGGTTTTTTTTGCTCCATCTGATATCCCATTAGCTCTGAGTCACCTGCATTCTCCTGAGCTCTCAGTCTGATCTTGTCTAGGACTTGTACTCATTAGCCCAGCTGAAACAACAGTTTACAAAGACATCACTAGCATAATGTATGGAGTACAGAGTCAAGGTCAGGTTGCTTAACGTATGCTTTTTTTCAGGTGTTTTTGAATTTCCTCCTGCAAACGTGAGCTTGGGGACTAATTAGCAAGCTCGATTCTCTTACAGATCATAAATGGAATAATTAAAGGTAAGGTTCTTGTATCTGCAAAACTGGGATTTCAGATTGGGCTCTTAAAATGCTTTTTTGCTGTTGTTTTAAAGACTTTTTTTAAAATGTTAGCTAAGACATATAGAAAGGCAACGTTAGAGTGCATTACATTATATGACAAATACTTAAATACATGTGAATGGTGGCTGTACTATAGAACACACATGAAAAATAGTAAGGTTGACTGCAAATGGAAGTTGTTATTTCCTGATGGTTCTAATCTAGACTATATATCACCAGAAAAATTCTCACTTTTGCTCAGACTGGAAATCGGAAATACTTTTTTTTAATACAATATATTTTATTATTATTTATGTTTATTTATTATTCAGTGGAAGTTGCCCTGCACTTTTGTGTTAGGAGTGATGTCTTGCTTATGTAATAGATGATGGACAGAACCTGCTACATAACTGAGTTGATTTGGGTCATCAGGTAGCTCAAACTTCTTTAATATAGTTCAAAACTATATCTCCACAGAACCCACTCCATTATAAAGATATACTTTAACTGGATCATGTACCATTTAGTTATAGTTTCTAAAATATCATAGTAACAACATATCTTTTCTCAAGTTCCTGGAATACTCCATCAGAACAAAAATTACATTATGAACATTCCCTTGCAGGGGGAAAATTTGCCACAAGAAGTATTTTTCCTGAGCCAAAATACAATAAACGATGGAAGACAAAATAAGAATGATAAGACAAAAATAATGGAAGTAAGATCATGCATTTAAGTACACGTCTCAATTGCTTTAGAAAGCTTAAAATAGATCTGTATCAGCCATCCTATTTGCTGGTGAATTCATATCAGAGTACTCTCTTTTGGTAACTTTCCCTTTTTGGTCTTTTTTTAGTTTTCTTTCCTTAGCTGTTATTGGGAAGATCAATTTGAGGAACCTGTTGTAGCACAAAGGGTTTACCTAGAGGGAACCTGAAGGTGTTTGCGACCACAGCAGCTAAGTGAATAAAAATGGACATGTTCCAAGGTGAATGCAATGGCAAAAACATAAAGGCTGGCTC
The DNA here is from genome assembly GCF_003984885.1 of Neopelma chrysocephalum. NCBI lineage: Eukaryota > Metazoa > Chordata > Aves > Passeriformes > Pipridae > Neopelma > Neopelma chrysocephalum. The sequence continues at coordinate 2,899,786 of NW_020897692.1, forward strand.
TGATGTACCAGGAAACAGGACAAGAAAATAGAGCTTCAGAGCAAAGGCAAGCCTGTCATAACAACTGACGTGGCTATTTTGGCAGCTGTATTTTATATGAGCAGAGGAGTGCAGTGAGAAACCTGGTTAAAAAGCCAAGAGAGCAGATGAGGGCTTTAGCAGCAATAGCAAGAAAACACAATTTAAACTGCTTTGGAGAACAACATGGTCTAACATGGCAACAAGGGCAACGGAAAGGGAGGAGCTTAAAATTTTCCCTTGCAAAGCTAAGGAGTCACCGGTTTTCATGCCTGAACAATCTGCAAGTACTGCCTCATGGCAATCCAGTCTGATGGTGAAAAGGGGTGGATCATCTCGGTAAGAAAAACACAGAGTATTCCTGTGTTCACACACTAGGTCAATGTTCTTACTGCTGCTCCTCAATTTATTCCCTTTCTTTCCGGTGTACTTTACGATTTTTCTATAGGGCAAATATTTCTCAGCATGGTCTTCAGTCTCTCCAGACTGATTTCTATTTGCCCTGTGCTTAATGAACACCCTGAACAATTTGAAGTCTTTAAGTAAATTGCATTATTTATTGTCTTTCTGAGTAGACAACTAACTTTGTACATAACCTCTGAGGTGTTAGAACTTGAGCGGATACTGTCTGGGCTGCCATGGAGGCCAGCGTCGTCTTCTCTTTCCCCGTTTGTAGTGTGGCCACCACAATGAAGCTGCTGTCTCCTTGACCCTTTTAATGAAGAGACCTTTTCTACAGGATATATACCCTTAAAGCACGGATGAGGAGTGAGCTTTATAAAATGCATTTATACTCTACAAGTAGAAGCCAACAGGCACATATAGCCAATTACAGGTTGCTGCTTCTATGAACTATGTCTCAATAATTGCATCGTTCCTGAGTTAAATAATTTCCTTACCGATTTTCCCATCATTTTTCTCCATCAAATCACAAATATATTACCTAAATGCAAAATAGACCTAACATCACTCTAGCATACTCTTACCTAAACTAAAAGTTTCATTCCAGATTACATTTCACAAATCAGCTTTCCGTCCTGCAACTACTCACTTCACCTTTAACATTAATCTCTGAGGTGAAATCATCTTAAACACTTTCTGAAATAAATCCTGCATAGGAGTTAAGAGTAATTTCTTCTGCTCTCAAGTCATATACATCTTTCATGCATTTTTGCAGGCAGCAGAGTGGCTGGTTCTTTCTGGCTTTTCTCAGTAGAATTTTGCTTTTTCTTTCTGTAGAAGGTCAATTATAATCCAACTCTAAGTGGCAATTTTTGTACTTTTTTTTTTTCTAATGAAAGGAAACTGGAGAATGAGAGAATACAGTGCTCAATGTCACTTGTCTTAAGAACTAGAAAAGGGTTCAGGTAACTACAGTTTAATGCTGCAATGCCTAAAACTCATACACACTTGGAGCCAAGTGTAATGTTTACAGTGAGGAATGCACTGTGCTACTGTGGAGTACCTGGAGTGGGGTTTGCAATATAAAGTCAGGTGTCCCTGTTTCCTTGAATGAATGGGACATCTAGATATGCACAAGAGGGATTTGCACCTGTCAGCAGGTGAAACACTTTCATGCTTAAACCAGTCCAGAGGAGGGTGAATCTACAACTCCATTTCTCTTATGATTAGGCATCTTCAGGTGGTAGGTAGTCATGTCTCTGAAACTAGAATAAAGGCCCTGAAGCCCAACTCCTGAACTTGGCTACCAAATAAGGTGTTAACTGACATTTTCTTCCTATAATGCAAAGGATTCATGACTGTAGAGTACAGCACTCAGTTAGAGTTGTTAAGGTTGGAAAAGACCTTTAAGATCATCAAGTTCAAGTAGGAGCAAGTAGTCTCAGTGAAGAGCGACCAAGCCAACAAGCAGTAACTCATTGTAGAAAGACATTGATGGGATAACTTCTATTGTTTCCCCTGTTGCAACTTGTCAGGGAAAAGTATGAAAGATATGGAGGCAGTTTGAAACCAAAGTCATACGTATCTTGGGAGCACAGAGCTTTGTTTTTACAACATTCACCTAAGAAAGAGTGTTCTAGAGGTCTCCAGCCAATATGCTCAATTGTAGGTACTCAGTTTGACCTGGAGATAATTGAAAACATAAGAAGTAAATTCTCCCTGTGTTGCGGAGGCATAAAGCCAGAATAGTTATGTTGCTCTAAAACACTCATCTTCAAAACAGAAGCAGCCACATGGGAAGCTTGGATTCTACCTTGAACTTAGACTCAGAAATTATTATATTTTCTATTTGAACCTTCTGAATGTTCACACTGAAACTAAGCAGAACTACTCATGACCTTAACACTGAGAACAGACAGAGTATTTGGATGGCGAGGGACAAAAAGTACCACATATGATGCTCAGTAACAGAACTGGGATTTTCAGTAGCACTTATCTGGGTTAGTATAGACTTTTCTCCCTTACCTGCTAACTCAAGCATACAACTGGCATGGCAACTTTGGCTCCAAATGACAAGGTCCCTAACTGCTTCTGATCTGCTGGGAGAGCCCTCTTTTCTTCAGGAAAGAACTCTGCAAGTCTTGTAAGCCTTTTTAAACTTTCTCCAGTTTCATCCAAGAAAGCCAGTTTGTTATTGACCTTGACACTATGTAAATCCTCTTGATGGGAATCAGGCTGTGTAATACTCTCTAGAATGGGACTAGTCTCTTGCGACATGAAAGCCCTCCTACATTAAAGTGCCGGTTGTTAATAATTTCTTTCATGGTTCATATATGCACAAAAATAGCAATAAGCACCTCTGTAAATCCCAGTAAGCATCTAAATATAATTGAAATACAGATTAAAATTTACTTGTGCTCTATTAAAAAAAGGTATAATATACTACATAATTGTCTTTATTAAGAACTAGAATGTTTCTCAACTATGTACCATTTTATCTTCTTTTGCTGACTATAATTTCAGCTCATATATAAAGTTAAATAATTTAAAAAATTATCAAAGAGAATCTCTAGTCCTTTTATAAAACAAATATGCTGCTTCAACCTCATGTAGTTTCTCTTCCTGCGTTGTTAAGCTGATTGACAGTCAATCCACTTTGCCCACTGAAAGAGCTGAGAAAGCCATTTCCATCACGTGTACTTCTCTGTTACTTTTAAAAGATCAGATAATTTCCTTTATCTTTCTAGATGAAATGGCATTCCCCATATATATTTTTTTTTGCAGTTGTTATCCATGGGTAATCTTAACTTGACTTTGTATTTTTGTCAGTTTTCTGCCTCTTTTTCATTGTCCCAATTTATTCTGATCCCAGTGGTGTTGGTTTTTTTTTCCTAGAAGTGATCTTTTTGCTATTTCTCTTAACTGATAATATAATTTTTCTTATGCTCTTTCATATGCCTTTATCTAATTAGTTATGATATAAATCTATTCAGCTCACAAAAAAGACAGTTTATCTATACTTTCTTAATTAAACTACTTAAAGACACAAAATAGATTTTAATATTGTTTGCAATATAAGCCAGACATTTGGTATAATTTAGTAACTAGAATCACTCAGTGTTTCTCCACAATTTAAAACACTGTAAAGATGTCAGTATTCCTTATTGTACTAACTTTCTAAAGGAACTATAAAAATCATTTACATGAATCTATGTTGGTAATTCTAGCAACTGTTACTCACATGTGAAGGTTAAGCACATGAAAAAACATTTCACAGGAGTAATTATAAGTCAATAATCATCTTTGTGTAGTTATTTAGAGAATATTGTTCTGAAACAATTTGGATTCAAGTGCCCCACTTTTGGTTTGCAAAAGGCAAAACCCAGACACATGCACATCATTCTTCACACCCACATATGAGTACTAAAATTTTGGTGCCTCAATCTAAAACAAAAGAAGTGAACGTTAGCTTAGGTAGCTGTAATGTAGGACAAGATCACAGTAGCTTGGCTATATAATATATTAAAAAAATGTGATTTTCTTCTGGAAGTTCTGTTTGATTGAAAAGTTAATGATCAATTCCCAAATTGAGACTTATAAGAATTTTGTCCCCAGCATATATGTCTGCATCCTGTGTCCTTTGAAGACACTGTAGCTACATGTAGGTAAATATGATAGATAACAGAACAGGCTTAACAAAAATCAACAACAGATTTGTTTGGATAAGGATTGCATGATCAGATTATTTACTAGCAGGCTGGCAACTATCCAAGGCTACAGGAGCTCAGAGGGAAAGAATACTCTACACAAACAGTGAAGACAGATTTATGGAAAATATTAATTTAGAATTTGAGAACTGTTGTCTCGGGAATATATAGCAACTTTATATTTCTGCTATATTTCTACAGTGCTACACAGTACAAGCCTGACCTGTGGTGGCCCCAGAATTTTCATCTGTATGTATTAGGGCAAACTATATTCCTCACAGCTATTCCCTGCTCACTCTTTCCAGTTATTATTCCTTAAAACTGACACACATGAGTTGGCAGTATTAGAACTAGCACAAGATAAGTGACTTTTTGCTGCATTTCCCTCTCATCCACCTAAGAAGATTAAGTGATATAGCATAGATTTTATATGCAGAAGACTTCTCTTCCAGAGAATTATAAAATGCTTAAATCCAATTGTATAGAATTTTTCTTTGAAGTGAAATGCTCTTAATGTTGCAAATGGGCAGTTGTTACCAGCTTATGTTTGTTCTTTTGTTAGTGTGTCCTTCACATAGGAGCAATATGAATGATACAGCCAGTGGAGACTCGAACACTTATCCAATCAAAATAGTTGCATTGCAAAAATGGTAGTTTTTTTCTGCACCTATGCACAGGAATTAGAATATTCAAATAATATGTAAACTGAAAAAGAATCTGTGCAACTGTCCTACTTGACACTTTTGTGCTACCAAAGAAGGCATGATTGCCTTTCAGAGGAGTCCAACTACAAATACAGGAATGGAATAGGTAAGGGACTTTTTCCATAATTAAAAAAAGCAAAGCACTAAAGTGTTCCTTAATTTTTGGGGAAAGAACTACACTGGTATTTCATTATAATCTGGCAGCAGATGGTGGGAAAAGGAGTATCGAGGGAAATAAATACATAAACCTCTTAACATTTAAGTTAAAATATTGTTTTAGAGATCTTCAATTTTAAAGTTGTAAAATGATGAAGACACCATTTACAAGAACTAACAGTAAAGGTCTCTGTGATTCAGGTTTGTAATTTTATTTATAAACAGCACTTCTCTGTCTCTGTCAACTCTTTCAGAGGTGGAATGCTTAGTTTTAAATAAAAGCATGAAATACATTTTAAAAAAATCCTGTTAGTTCATAGGTAATCTCTTCATAGATTTAAACTCACCAGTGCTCATGATACACTGTTAAGCCACAAGTTAATCATCTAAAGTGTTCGGCAGATGCATGAAATTCTGGTTTGGACCTTTTTGTAGTCACACCACTCGAGTCTCATTATCTTCATAAACCAGGATTATCCCTTTATGCTTTGACCAGAAGTTAAGAGAAAGTTAAAAACCAAAACAAAACCCAAAGTCTAATTTCACTAGCACCAGTATGTATTTTCCCACAGACCTGAGTGAGAAAACCATTTGGCTTGTCTACCAAACCCTTCTTATCTGCTACCTTTAAGCTACTGAGAATTAATCAGATGGAAACAGATAACTACAGAGACTAAGCATGGTCAGAATCAACCCTGTGACAATCACTGCCTTACTTTCACCAAAGTTCTTTACATTGTATAAGGCTCCTTTTCTTGAAAGCAGAGCTGTTAATTTTTTCTCGGTGGTTCAAAGCCCACAGGAGTAAATGGTGTGGTGAGCGATTCTTGTATGGAAGCATAAAATGAAAGGCAATTGTCTCTTAAATACCATATTCCATTTTTTCCTTCAAACTTGGCCTTTTTTTTAATCTTTAGCAAACAAAATGAGTTGAGAAAAACTTGGAGTTCAGATTAATGTAATTTTCTTTGCTTTCTCTAGAAACTGTTAAACAGTGAGACTCTGGGCTTTCACCAGAACTTTAGATTCTAGGCACATTCAGGCTATAGCGCTAGAAAGGTGTATGCACCTACTTGCTCTTTTGCATTGCAAAGAACCCCATTGATTTTAGGGAGTTAAGCCAAGCCTCTGGGCATGCCTTTGCAGGATCAAAGCTTAGCTGCTTCAAACTTCAAACAATAAAAACCTAAGGTGCCTAGGTCAAACTTGTTTTCTGTTTCAACAATCTGTTTCTGTAGTTGTTTTTGTTAAGTACTTTATTTGTCCTACCTTGCATAATTAAAGTTGTAGTTCAAACCCACACTTATTTAGCAATTTATCAAGATAAAACTAAAGCCAACTATGCCTCTTTTGACACAAAACCACCGAATAAGTAAAGCAGGTAAAAATTTTTATAGGCAAAATAAAGCCAAATGAACAGGTCAGGTAGCGATACATAAAACTTGAAACTTATTTAAACACACACACATAAAAAATCTTAGAATGAGACTGGAAAGACAGAAATAAAACTGCTTTCTTGCAGATTAAGCCTATGAATTGCATAAAGCAAAGATTGCCCAGCTATTTCGACTTAGAGCATAACAGTTATTTCTCAAAGCCTGAAATAGCTCCATCACTGGACATAAAATAAGTAATGGAGTAACATACAGTGAAAAAGTTTCCATGTTTCCCTTTGATAGAGACTGAAAATGCAGGCCACCCAATGAGATTTGTGTGGTTTATATTTTAAATTACTTGCATGGATCTTACCGCATGACTATCTTGCCTCTGAAGATTTTTTCTTCCTTTCATTTAGATCTACTTCATGCATTCATACCATACTGGTTTTCTATGTAGAAAAGTCAGTGCCTTTAAAATTGACCTTCTGATTAGGGAGCTTTGCTTTGTAGACAGCAGGCAAAGTAGTCAGACTTCAGGTCCAGCACTCATGAATCAATTTTACCAGGTCTGTCTCTGGGGAATGCCATTTCATCTAGAAAGATAAAGGAAATTATCTGATCTATTCTCCAGATAGAAGTGAGGTTTATTGGACAATGTAGCATCTACTAGCTTAGAAATGGCCAAGAAAGTTCCATTTTATGGAATGACTATAATAATAGAAGGTGGATTAATCTTGGGTGTTTGTTTATTTTTCTAATTCTGATCAGCAATTTGATTATTTGCCTGGAGAAGATCACGCACAAGAGAGACAGTCTGTGCTCTTCGCCTCCAGTGTCAGAGTGACCTATAGAATCTGAGAGAAAAAACTTTGGGGAAAGTCCTTTTCAGTTTGCACAGGTCTGGCATGTCATATTTGTAGTTTAACTCAATTTTTTTCATAGAAATTGAGCATGTGTGAACTGAAACATCTGACACAGAAAAATCTAGTTTAAATGATAAAAAGTGGCAAGGAACTGAAAAAAACTTTTACCTGAATATATCAAGTATTAGCTCTGGCTGCCATAAATAACATGGCCTTGTGAGTTTGGAAGATGACTTTTAGGCTACTGCTTCCCTTTGTTTTTTGCATTCAGAACATTGTCAAAAATCCTGGGTGATGGGATGATTGCTTTTGATTTATCCAACTTCTGGAGTAAGTTAGCAAAGTACTTGAAATTATTCCTCAGGTGTGGCCTCCTGTCTCTTGGTTTTGGTCATCTATAGACTCTTCTAGATGGTGAATAATCTTCATAGGGGAAGACAATAAATCATAATCAGAGAAAAATATTGTGGATGGGGGCTGAATGGGAGCAGTGTGGTTTCCTGTCCCTAATAATCTTCCAGCTATGCTCCACATACTGAAACTACCTGATCATACACAATATTCTTATCCTACTGTTGCTATCTTCTTGGCACTGAAATTAGTATAACTTTTTTTGCTCCAGCTCCTCTACTGACTAGCAATTATATACAGCTAAAGTTATTTACTTACATCACAATTTGTCTGTGTAACTGGGTTCTTATAATTTGTTTCAAACTGTGCATTATAATCTCTATTATAAGATGCAATAAGGAGGTAAACTCGTGGTGTTGGAGAAGTTATTTGGGCACCTAATATTAACATTAATAGAAGTCAAACAGCTTGGTCTTTTTAAAGTTTGTTGAAATTTAAGTACTTACATATTCTAAAAATATTTTAGGAAAACTGAATACTTCCAATCAACTCCCATGTCAAATATTTACCGGTATTTAGACACTCTGATGCCACTCCTACATATTCACACACTTTATGTCTATAAAGGAAAAATAAATTTCTTTTGTATCAGTTTTATACTATTGGCTAAAAAGCCTTCAGGTTTCTTTTAGTACAACAGAGCCTTTTGAATAGCTGATCCTTTGTTTTCACCAGTCACTGAGAACTTTCAAACTGTTGTGATGAGTGAGTCAGAGATCCTTTGGGAAAAATAGTGTGTGATTATGTAATTAAAGACCTACTATGCACATTCAAATGAGGGTATACTGAGGCTGACAAACAGCCTTGATGCTGACACTTCCTAGATCTCAGTGTTTTGGTTTCACAATCCAAGTAATGTTCTTCAATCCATTTTTTGTGTGCAAAGAATTGGTTTATGTGAGTTAATATTTGTAGGAAATGTGATTCGAATAAAGAAAGGAGTAGTCTGAACTAAATTCAAATGTTGCACAGCTTTTCAAAGAATATTATTTCATTGTGCATCAAGTAGACTAAGCAACTTTTCCTGCTTTACTCTCAAAATGCATTGACTTGACCTCATCGTATTATTCTACATCCTTTTGTGCCTCTGAGGCACTGTGACTCTGTTCTTCATCATAGCATGTAACTGTTTATCTTCATCCCAGGTATGTTTATCTATAACTATTTATCTATAGTTTATCTGTATCTTCCATATGCAGGTTAAAGAAGTGACTTCCTTGAATTTCCAAGTTTGTCTGCAGTACATCAGTATTTGAACCTTGTAGTTTAAAGACAGAGAAATAGTAACTTTGAAGGGATGGTTATATGCTGTTACTCAGCTATGCTAGTTTTTGCAAGAAGAGAGACTGTTTGATGCAATTGTCTACGCTCTGAAGTAAAGAATATCTATCTCTTAAAAATATCTATGGGAGGTAGATCCTAGTAATTATGTAATCTTTCATTTCTTTTTCAGTTCCACCATTGGATCTATGCCGCCTTGAGGGAACTGAGACCTTTTCTGATAAGGAACTCTTGCTTAATTTTCATCACTTACCCCAGCAGCTTGATATTATTATTAATATTAGTTCATCAGCAGTGAGCAGAATGAATAGGATGGGTTATTTTGACTGCTACTATTCTGAGATTACATTTGAGCCTGCAATTGTCTTATTAAAATGAGTTAGGAAAATAAAGGCACACAGGCAATTGCACATATAAACCCAAGTTACAGGGTCATAAAAAGATGACATATTTACCATAATTTTAATACAGTGTGAAACAAGCAGGAGGTATTGGTCTCAGTGAACAAACCTTCATTCTTCTCTTAGCATCTGGACCTGTGGATTTCTAAAGCAACAATGCCATAATGAAGACAAAGGTGCCTGCCATCTGTTCTGTTTTATGAAGATTATTTGTTGCCCTTGTGATTTTGGAAAGTTTCCAGCAAATGTTCCAGCAAATCTGAGCATAGAAATAATCAGGTATAGGCATATGACCATTATTGTGTCTGATGTGTTATAAAACATGGAGCAATGAGGAAACACAAAGGAGAAGATAAAAATAGAGCACCAACATAATGAAGAAAAGGTTAATAGATAAAAAAGATATTTGATTTTTTCTTCCCCTGAAAATTAATAATTCTATGCATAGAAAATGCAAAATTAAGCCTGTGAATTCAAACCCTTAAAAGCTAGTAAATATGCTGTTGATGAACTCCTCATAAACTGCAGAGAGATCTCTGGTGACTTTTTGAGAATCTGTCCTGCCTGAGAGGAGCTCAGATGACTGACTCTGAGTTGTGGAGCTTGTGACAAAGATGAAAAGATACTGAACACATGAGTAAAATGGATGGCTGCAAACAGCTCTAAAAAAGGAATATAAGGATGACACTTCAGACTAGGAAGAAATTATTGTAAAATCATTAAGTTTGAAAGAAGAATTGACAACAGGTTAACACATAACATTTCTATCTCATTTCGTGAGTCACTGCATAAAATTTAGTTTTACTGTGTTAACCTGAGTGCCCGAGGTTGTCCAGTCCTCACTATGAGCTAATGGGATACACTTACTGTCATCTGTTCAAAGATGCAGTAGGAACAATTTCAGACTTTCCAAGACAGTGTCTTCTAGATATAAATAAAAAAGTGAACCAGTGCAAGTAGAATTTTTCACTTGGGCTTTTTTTTTTCAGTTTGATTTCATCAAAAAGTTAATTTGAAGTCTATGAAACAAACATAAAAAGTATGGAAACCCAAAAAAAGTTTCAAGTTTCTCTTTTAGTTTATTTGTGTTTTGTGAGCTGGCAATAGATGCTTGGCTAGGGCCTCTAGAATCTGGCACAGAGTTATTGCAATGTCCAGGTAAGAATGATCATGCAAAATCAGCACTGCTATCTCAGTTCTCTATCAGAATTACTATGCTTACTCTTGCAATGTTCTCCTCAATTGCTATTAATATGTTTGACCAGCCAAAAAACAAATGAAGTGTTTATTTTGAAAAGAAAAGAACAAGGCTGTGGTTCATGGTGAAGAGCATACAAGCTCCCAGAATTTTCTGGGTTACCAGAGAACTAAGGAAATATGCTCCACTTCAGGATTTCTTCAAGTGGTGGGGGTTTTTGTTTGTTTGTTTGGGTTTTTGTTTGTTTGTTTGTTTTCTCTGTGTTTTTTTTTGTTAAAGCCTCTTTTCATATTAAGATATTCATAAATAAACTAAAATAAAATAACATGGGTTGTTTTTGTAGATGCATCATCAGAAAGAAAAAAGAGACAATGCCCTCCTGAGGAGAGGACGCAGTCCTGAACAGGAAGGCTTCAAAAGATATGGATGAAAAGAGAGTGAGAACCAGGAAATGGAAGCAAAGTGATAGAGTCCTGAAGGCACTGGTTTATGAGAAAGATCAAAAAGGCAAAAAAAATCTATTGCTAATCAGTGACTGAGGATGAAACGCAGCAACAGATGTTGGCATGCTTTATAGTCACGCAGGTTCAAAGGTAGCCCTGTGAAATCACTCCAAGATGATCTGGTAGAAGAGCTCAGTAGGCTAACTAACATTAGAAAAAACATGGGAGAAAAACGTAGTGATTGGATACAGGTGACAGAGAGACCACAACTAGATTTTTAATTTCAAATTCAGTAGCATATTAATGTAAAACTGAAGGTGGGAAAAAAAATTGGTGCTGACTGCTATAGTGACTGTCCTCAGCCTACATCTCTTGCCTCTTTTTCCATGATCATCTCTATCATGCTGGGCAAGGAAAACGTAACGATCGTCTATACCTGAGGTGTTAAGTAGTTTGTGAAGTAGCAAATATATAAAACTTTAAGTTAGTCTAAATTCTGTGTGTGGAAAAAATTAAACCTTGTTCAGTCTTAGTAGTGTCTGACTCATCTGCCATTGTATGAGGACAGATGAATGACCTCTCCCTCTAGTGACCACAGACATACTACCATCCACTTGGAAGAAACCTTTGTGTTGACCTAAAATGAAATACAGAAGAATTTTTCTGATGGGTGAATTGATGGAAAGGTCTTAATACCAGCCTCTTAAAGGACACTCCTGAGTTTATCACAGGAATGGCAGAATTTGATGGGTATATCTAGAGGGGAAGAGATCCAGGAGGGAGGTGTTTACTTTTTCTCTCTTTTATGAGAAGAAAATACCTATATACTCTAGTGAGGAAAAAAAGCACAGCATGTATATGAATGGACCTGTCTACCAAAGATAACCCTAGCTCCAGGATTTCTGGCACTGAAAAACTAATGAGTGGGATTTAGTGTATCAGGAAAGAGAGAAAAAAGTATTATCCAAAGACTCAAACAAACTCGATACTGCTTTTAACAAAGGTGGTTTAGATCATTTGTTCTTCTGGAGTTACCCTACTCAGAAGCAAAACTAACCCAAAGTTGCATTAAATCAGCAGTGAAGGTCATGTGAGGGCACCAAAAATGACCATTTCAATAAAAGTTGATGTTAGTGTGGGCTAAGAATGGCCTAGCCTTCATGAGCTCTTAGGTTCTCACTGTTAGGCTGACTTGTAAATGGCCATCCTTCACAGACTTCTATTGTTAGATGACAAAGATGTTTCTTGGTGATGGGTGATTTTGGTAAGAAGTTTTTCTGCTTTGAGCACCAAGTAAGTAAGTAAGGGCTAATGACCAGGGGTATGGTTCAGAGGCACTTAAACAGGCTGGAGGAATGGGTCAGCAGGAAGGTTTTGAAATTCAGCAACTAATGTCGAGAGCCGCAGCTGGGAAGAAGACTCCTCGTAATGATGTAGACTGGAGACTGTGGTTGGGGAATAGGTCTGCTGAGAAGTAACTGAAGACCTTGCCAGACAGCAAGCTGAAAGTGAACCATCAGTGTGCCCTGGAAGGAAAGGCTAGCAGCATCTGGGGCTGCACGGGAGAACAACCAGTAGATAAAGGGAAATTATTATCCCCCACTATTCAGCACTCAGATGACACCTAGATCCTGTGGCTAGGTTTTGGGTCCCCGAGTACAAGACTGTGAAGGACCCCCAAGATGCTCTAGGGGCTGGAGAACTTGCCCTGTGAGGAGAAGCTAAAGTGACTGGTGCTTTTGAACCTGGAGGCGAGGTGGCTTTGGGGGCACTTATCAGCTCCTCAGTGATTGGAATCTACTGAAGGATTCAAATGAGACTGCTACGTCGACCTGAAATCAGAGAGGACTGTACAATTTTACTATAGCACTAGGCTTAATACTGAAATCTATTGAAATGTATCACAAACTTCTCAAATAGCTTCCACTGGGCTTCAGTACCAACTTAGCAAAAAAAACCCAAGAAAGAATAAACCAGTTTCTCCTCACAGTTACAGCGGTGACTTAAGGGACTTAAGTTCTTGCTTTTCCACACTTTTTAATATGCAAAGATGAGTACATTCACTGATATACCCTAACAGTAACAAATAAAATATAATGATTCAGTGTGCAACCACAGGAAAATGAGCTGCACATGGAACTGATATTGCTCTGTTCTAGTCTATGTGTATAATTTAGAAAATCTCTAAAAAAAACCAAACAAAAAGTCTTAGCAGAAAGGGGGGAAAAAAACCCAACAACCTGCAAAACCTTTTTAATGGATTGTACCCCAGAACAAGATTCATCCCATGAATTCAACTTATTATTTAATGAAGGAATACAGAACTCTTGACATGCTACCACAGTATTTTAGAAAGCAAGTTAAGAATGCTCAAGTGACAGATAATACAGCAGCACTTTCCTCAAGTTTCATTTTGAATCCAATTTATTTAATTCAAAAAGCATAGAAATACAGCAAGCAAGGTAGTCTTTTCCAGTTTAAGTAAAGGTGTGAAGGGAAAGAAACTACATACTACAGAAACTATAAAAGTTAACTTTTTTTTTGCTTGATTTGCCATTCAGCAATTTTGTACTGTAATTACCTTTGTCAAGGTTACCAGTTTTATAACTAGCCAACAAAAGCTGCTGAATTTTTTTCCTGGTTATCCCCTCTGCTGCCAAGTCAGTATATCTGAAATGA
>NW_020897692.1:2913437-2963903 GCF_003984885.1 Neopelma chrysocephalum
ACCAGGAAAATCTACTTTTAAAATCTGTACACAATATCTATATTGGCATACATTATTATTATTATAACAAAGGATATATAACTTTTATGAACTGCATTAACTTGGACTGGACCTATATTTTCATTTATTTTTGTTGCACTGGGTCAAGAGTCTCCGTACCAATAATGTCTTATTTTGTCTATTCACTTTCCTTTGACCTTCTGAATGCTTTCTTTATTATGTTTGCTGTTTCTTTTCTTCCTTCTACCTTCTGGGAGTTCTCCAGGTTATCTCTATTTGAACAGCACATTTCTTCTCCACTTATTCTCTAACTCCTTCCTTCCTTCCCTTTCCTTGTTACAGATTCTCTCCCTTTTATTCCAATCCACAACTCGATATTTGTTACTTTTAGAAGCGAATGTCACAGAATCTGTAATATCTCATGAGGGAGAATAGCATGGAGCAGAAGAAGCATGCATCCTATTGAAAGAGGAATGGAAAAAATTCAATATGGGAGGGTTGCAGTCCTCATTGTCCCTTAGGTATCAGGCGTCTAAGACCAATAGATGGAAGAGCTGTGTGATGAAATATCGGCAAAGAGCAGTTGTTGTGATAGCCTTGTTCAAGACAAATAATAGGAAAGTAATGTCATATCATATAACAAAAAAGTTACACATATATATATATTTTTTATATGCACTATCATTGCTGTTAATTTTTGTTTCTTTTTTTTCTGCTTTCAGAGCTAGAAAATCTCTATTATTCCTTTCTGTTTATTGTGATATGAGAATTGATCTCTTTTTAAACACTCAGTTATCAACTGCATACTTTCCCACCAGGCTACATAATTAAGAAACTATTGTGACTGTCCCAGAGTAATGAGTAATGTGCAAATTAAATTGGCTGTGGAAGATGTTAAAAATTTCTAATTATGAAATGCATCCCCTTGGAATATGAAAATATTAAAGTAAACAGTTCAGAGCACTGCTTAACTTTCATTCTAAGAACAAGACTGTAATTCTTTGCAAGTTACACACAAAAACCAGATATCAAGCTATTATAGCTATGTTCGGAAGTAGTACTAGAACCATGCTTCTGGAATTATATTCCAATGCAAGTGTATATAGTTTTTATCTGAAGAGTTTTATATATATATATATATATACACACACACACACATATAATATTATTACAGAAGGAGAGTAATCTCCTGCACTGTAAAATGACAAAAGGTATCACTTTTCTGAAACTAAAATTAATTTTGTATCACATTAAAAATGGTGATGTATATTTTATTTTAAAGTTGTGTAGTTTCCAAATTATATACCTTGGGATTTTTAAAATAAATATCCATGAAACAGTTAAGGATAATGTGAATAAATGTCACAAGTAATGAGAATATATTGACTGCAAAATATAAAAATTTACTAAGATTTATTCAGGATAGGAAGAACTGACTTTTTTTCCCGGGGAGTGAAAACAAAAAGATACTTTTTGTGAGGACTTGAAATACTTACATGTTAAACATAAAGTACTGTAGAAATTCTATATTCTTTCTGATGAAAATATTGAAATAAATCAAGTTAAAGGAACACAGATTGTATTGGTCTGCAAAAGTGATCATGTGTGATTTCTGTCTCAAACTGGTAGTTTTAAAAATAGTGACCTGCTGTGATTTTAAAACATGAAGTGCCTCCTTCCAAGTTTGATATTCAGGTAAAAAGATTTGATTCCTCGCTTTTGCCAGTTTAACAGAATATGTGGTCATACTGTACTGCCATGGGTATAATACAAACCCCTATGTCTGATGAGTTATATTAGCCAGACTTCCCAGAAGAATTTGGGACCATGCCTCAACAAAAACAGAATGAAGTGGCAAGCACATACCTGAAAGAAAAAAATACTGCCCAATACAAGTACACTGTTTAGGCCACATCATACTGAAATTTCACAACAGGAATTTGGATTTAGAAAAGAACTAAATGAGTGAGTGTGGGATAGTATACCATGAACAGAAAGCTTTTTAAACATAAAATGCTCAATGTAATGAGAAAGTTACAGCTCAGAAGGGAGAAACACAATGTAACTCCAAGAGACAACTGTTTGCAAACAACTGTCCTGCACAGAAGACCTTCATCATATATGCTGTTCAGCTCTTGTTTTTAAGATCTCTAACAGCCACCTTTTTCTTTTTTTCATTCATTAATATTCTATGAACATCTTTCTGTAAGAGGAAATAAGGTATCAATGTGCACTGTCAGACACAAATTATCCCAGACTCTCAACGTCTTCCTCACTTTCACTTGTTCGTGCATGGGGTTTTGATACTCTAACAAGGGCTACTGCCTGTATGATGGTCCAAAATATCTCAGTTTCCCTCTCTTTCCATATGTTTCTTCCCTCATAGTCACTAGGGATAACAGAGACTTTTGAGAATGCGGGGGAGGAAGGGGCACGTCCTGACAGTCTGGATAAGAGATTCTGGTAGAGCCATCCCACTGATAGTCCCCGCTACCAAAAAACAGCCAAAAAGTAAGAGCAGATATATTTGTTGTGTGACTCAAAACACACTTTACTTAAACAAAATTATCCCTTAAAATTATATTCCTGTCACATTTTGGAGAGTGTGTAGGCACAGGCATTTTAATTAGGATTTTGTGATTCCACAAGGGAAAAATCTCCATGAGAAGAAGCAGTGCTTCAAAAGTGTTTTTACATTTTGAATCATTTTTTTTGGAGTTAGATGCTAACATTCTCACAGTGTTCTCAGAAGTGCCATGATAGGTGTCTTCATTTGTAGGATCACATGCCATTTCCCAGATAAAATACAACTGTATCTCCAGCCCTGCTAGATGATGTTGTGTAATTATGTCATTTGTTTCTCTTAGTTCCTTTTACTCCTGTTTTTAGGCTGGTGTTATCTTTCATTATTCTAAATACATTTTATACTGAGCCACAATTTTTTTTGTGATTTATATTGATCATGCTTTTATGCTCTCATGCATGTGTTTCAGTGATTGTCACTGTGCACATTTATTACACCATTAGCAAAATATATTTATCTCTAGCAGATAAATCCCTATCTGATTTGTAATCTATTAATATACTGTTTGATAACTCTTTTTTGTATAGTTCAAAGCCTGAATATAATTGGTATTTGTTACTTTGCTGCCTATTCTGTAAACTGAAAATAGCAGATACTACTTTCTCCAAGTACTGAATACATCTTCAAGGTATTATTAAGGTATTTAATGAACAGAAAGTATTTTAAAATATATTCTTAGTATGATACTTATAATTAGAGGAATACAAATATAAGGAAAATGCATTTTTGTCTTTGCAGGTTAGTATACATTTGTGTTCCCAGTTGCAAAGCCTCAATTAATATTGTAATTTGATTCTCAATAATGATCAAATGTAATTTAATGAATATGTGAATAAGGAATGAAGGTAGAAGGACAGAATAGTAAAAGTAGAGGATTTTCTCACAACTTTGCTAATGTTTTAAAGTATAGATCCAAGTCAGGATTATTTATTACACTATCTAGATAAATAGATATAACATATCTAAGCAGATATATGACTGATGAGATTCTTGCAAATTTCACAGAAGAATAGGCTGATTCAAAGGGATTTAAAGGAAAGGGTAGGAGACCTGTAGCTGTTTTTAGAATGACGTATAAGCAGATCATAGAGGAAATAAAGGGTTATGGGAGAAATGAGAATAAGAACTTGAGGTTGAACTACCCACCTTGAAGCAGTTGAGATACCTGCAGAGCATGTGAGCAGAATTACCACTACATTCTGCAACTGAAGGATTGGCAGGTAAAATGGACAGAATGCGCATAATCCTAATGGCAGTGAAAAAGAGCACAAACCTTGGGAATGGCAAAGAGGAATTAGAAGTGAAGGAGTAACAATAAATACAGTGACAAACACTTGTAGATTTTTAATCCGCATGACAAAAACAGAAACAGAAATAAGTGGTGCAAAGACACAACATGATTTAATTTTCATGTTTTAAGAAGAAAGTTGTGTCAAGGAAAACAGCTCCTGGAGAAAATACAGTTTATTTCCAAACATATTGCTCATTGTAGTTAAAATGTGCTGTCATACAGACACTGTGTTGCAGATCCATGCAGTGATTTGGAGACTGATTATTGAAGTTTTCCACAGAAATAGTTTACTGGGGATGAAATAAAATACAGTCCTCCAAGAACATGCACAAGTATCTGCTTATAGGATAAAGAGGAAATATTGCCTGAAATAATGTTTGATTTGAGCATCTTATTCAAAAGCAAAGCATTGCAAGAATACACATATCTTGTAATGCAGTAATTCTGGCATATGTGAGTAGTTGCACCCTATGGAATCTTTACAGATGCAATATTTAATTTCAAATACTTTAGTTTCATTTTCTATGTTAATTTACAGGACAACATCAACCTAAAAAGTAACTTAGAAGAGACTTTCTCTAGGGTTGTGTTATTTTCTAAAAAAAAAAGGCTCACAGTCCTATGTTCTTTCAAGTCAAAAGCCTGAACTTGTGAACGCAAACAAGCATTTTCGTACCCATCTGGCCTCTACAATCACCTTTGCTTTACTGCTAATGAGGATGAAGTTCTTCACCCATTCAGTGAACTACAGGTGCGTAGTGAATGCCTGGTTTTTGTCCCAGGCCTTCTGTGCACCTGCCCTGAAACTTTGGTTCCAGCAAGTAAGTACTATTAATTGAAATAACATCATTAAAGAATTTCATATGCTCCAAAGCTCCAAAATTCTATTTCTTCTTTAACTCCGGTTCTGGACCATAACGTCACAGGGACTGAGCAATTTACTGAGCACTTAATTATTGAGTGCAAATTTTCTCAAGTGCCTAGCTAACGAGTTTAGCAAAAACAAGCAAAGCAATAACCAGAAGGAGGTTCAATATAGGTTGAGTTTTATGAATTTAATATCAGTGTTTCAGCCAATTTGCATGTGGGTAATTCCTGTCTATATTGCTTTTGTAATTCATCTGGAAAACATACTTTTCCTTTTTCACCTTTGGACTTTTCTATTTTGTTGCTCCGTGTCATTGACCTGTTGCTGCAATTTGACTCCAGATGTTTTTTTTAATTTTATTTTTTGTGGCTTCAATTAAATCAGTGTTCATTAAATAAGGAGTCAATCCTTCATCTTCAATTCACATCTATAGTCTTTATTTGATTCACATTTATATTCTTTACTTATTTGGGATATCTAGTCATAAGAGTAAATTTGCAAAAATTATCTTTACAACTCTTTCAGAAAGCCTTACAGTTTTCATTCTGTATCAGGAGAAAAAGCTTGAACAGTGAAAGGGGCAGTCAGAGAGGGAAGTGCATTAGTTGAACATGCCGAAGGGTAACCAACAGAGAGAGAAACCACTCATCCTTTAAAATTAAATCTCACTCTGTGTGTTGTGTATTCTATATCCAGTGCTGTTCTTTTTACTGGCCTTGATGTTCTCTTCCAGTTCAGAGCCAACAGCTATTAGTGTAACAGATCTGGATTAATTTACACCGTGTGTCATAACATTTATTTTGACAAATAAGGTTTTTATTCAAATAATTCATACCAACATATAATTATCAATGACAACTTTCTCCTGCAATATTACCATTAAATTTCAAATAAATTGGCTGCCTGAGAAATATATAAAATTTAAGCTATAACTAAGTTTAACATAAGCTCTACTTCTATAAAACTTTGAGATCTTCTTTGAATACTTCTGAGGCTGCTGTAGTTGTATGAATTTGATGTGAATGAAGTTACTGCCTTAACTGATGTGCTGAAACGCATTATTTATTATTTCATCTCAGTCTCATTGAAATCTTTGACTTGTTCTGATGTGTAACTTGAATTCTCATTTTCCCTCAATTACTAACTGAGACAGCCTGAGAATTGCTCCTGAGAGCAATTCTGTAAGTAAGGCAAAACTTCATCTGTCTCAGTACTGCACAAATAATAAATTAGCTTAAGAACTGATCTCTTTTATGCTTGTGATATACCCTCTGCAAATGTGTGTAATGTAAAAGACATGAATATGAAAACAAGGTATGTGTACTGGTAAGTACCATTTGAATATATAGATGGGATTGTAATTTAAATGTGAGATACTAGGAGGTGTCCATAGTTCTCTATTTCTGGGTATTTTCTAAAGCCTTGAGCCCTGTGTGAATACAAACTCCATGATATTTTGACTGGGAAGTATCAGAGCTCATGAGGATATAAAAGTTCATAAGGTTCTGTTATAGCTATGCTATGCTATGCTACTCGTGTCAAACTGCATCTATTTACCAAGACTTCTAAAGACACTACTTTTATCCATAAAGACACTTCAAAGGGACAAGATTTCAGCTTGAACAGAAGGAGGTAGAAACCAGAGGCTGAAGGAAAAATTACTCCAAGGTGGTAGTAGCATTTACTTGATGATGATCCATTGAGAAAAAAAATGTACAAGTCGAACGAACCACAAGTTTTTCTTTTAAGTTTCGTGGAAATTTTGGGAAGGAATTAAGATAATCTCCTGAAGTGGAGGAGGAAAGGTGTTCCTTAAGAATCAGCGTTATGGTCAGTGCTGGCTGGCAACCCTGGAATTCTGAGGCATCTTGACTGGAACTAGATCTAGATTGGAGATCTTGTAGATCCACTGCAGATCTGTTCTAGATTTAGATCTAAATCGTAAAATGACTTTATTATGAAGGGTAAAACTTGATTTAGAAACAACCTAGTGAATTTTTTGTGATGTCCAAACTATTTTTAACAAGACTTGCCATGAGTACAGTCTAGTAAGCCTAGTAAAGTAAGAGGAAAGAAGTAGTAGAAAAAAAGGAAGGAAACGTAGGAATGAGAACTGCTGGAGGAGAAATGAAATAGTGGGTCACGTGAACAAAAGAGACATTAGAGAGACTAAATGTATTACTCTGTTTTGGATGCTGTCTATTGCTAATACTGAGAGATAAATATGTTGTCCTTAGACACTAACTCAGCACTAGGGATGTGTAGAGGAATGAGCCCTAACTTTATTATAGGAGACTAATGAAAGCAGTTGATGGATTGGACTAGTATTTCTTACATTAGAATAATATTTGGCAGTGCACAGGTAAGCATACATCTATGGCTTCACCAAACCTGGCCTTAAATTAAGATATGGTAGCGTTCCAACAATTTTGAAAGCCAGATTCTGACCGTTGGATATGTATGAATGTTAAATCATAAAATAATGTTAGTTATTTTTTTACACATTTTGTCTCATTTTCCAAAATTATGATCTGTTACTGATCAATAATACTTAAAAATAATTTTGTAATGCATGAATCAAAAATACAAATGGTGTAAAATAAATTTTTACTTCCTGTTCACAATAAAACTGGAGTAAATATTTACAGAGAGAAGAAAAAACCTATAATTCAAATATAAATAATGTTTTGCTCTTGAAACAAAACAGGTAGCATATTTTTATTCAATATTTTTCTATAAGAACATGGTGAGTTCTCAGATGCAAAACTGGTGAAACAACAAATTCAATGAGTTGTTTTTTCCAGAAGTGCTCTGAAATTTTTAAGGAAACTTCTGGTCAAACCCACGAGCATGACCAGATTCCTCCTCTGTAAATGATCTTTAGCCAAGCACAGCAGAGTTAAGGTCAGATATGGAAGACCTAGTTCAAGTATCTGATTCAAGAAAGATGGCTGATGGCAACGAATTTAAGGTCACTCATATAAACCAAAACCCAAGCCAGAGCCTGAGGATGGCTTATGCCCACATGGGTATGCACAAACCTATTTCTCCTGAAGTGTGACAGATTTATCAATACAACCAGATGAATTAACTCTGTTTTGCCAGACTCCAAACCATGTTTCAGTATTTCTTAGCACCAGAGAAAAACAAGCCAGGGAACAAGCTAAAAACTAACCAGTGTAAGGTGATGATAGTAACTTGCTTTTTTTACTGGCACTGATGTAGCTTTAATATCCTGCATTCCAGTCTTCCCTTCATTTTTATGGTTATTATTTTCAGAATTTCAGCAGAATGTAAATATTTCCCCTCAATAGAAAAGGACATTAGAAGATCAGCATAGCACTTCCATACTATCACTCTGAATCCCTGAGTAAAAAGGCGCTGGCAACAAAGCATATGAAGCAGGAGAGAAGAATGGTGATGTTCATTTTGACCAAAGTAAGGTCAGTACTGAGAAAGGCCTTAGCTTAGTTTTCGATAGCTGCTATAGAGAAATCTATGGCAAGTCATCAAACACCCATGTGACTCACCTCTCTACTTTATTTAGTGATCTTACTATGATGCTTTAAACAGCAGAGAATACCCCAACGTGTTTTCACTTTCATTTGCAATGATAGTTACTCAGGCACTTGGCTAAAATCAATTCTGCCTCTCTTAGGTTTTCCATTCTGGAGCTTGCTTTTGGAGCAGGGAGCCTCTACATGATGCATCAGTGAGCTGCAGACATACTCTTCCTGGTGTTGGTTGAAATAATACTGCAACACAGATGGCTACCCTACAGCACTAGGGTGCATATGCTGTTTTCTTCTTTGAGTACCAGTGTCTTCGTAACCAAACACTCAGGACTGAAAGTAGTATGAAGCTCATAAGGTTTTCAAGATTTAAGTTGATTTTTAAGTTATAAGGTTAACTTGATGTTTAAATTATTTAAGCTTTTATGTGTAGTTATAAAAATTATATAATAATTATTATATTAATCATATATATAAAATAAACTTTTTGGATATAATAAGTTATGAGGTTTAAACTGGTGCTACTGCTGATGCTACTGCTTGTGCTTATAGTGAGACAATGTTTTCTAATTAGTCCTTTAGGTACTACTTCAAGGGATATGTCCACACGTGAAGTTACTTTTTAAAAATGTGTATTTTGGTTGCACAGCTTTTTAAATATTTCCTTACTACTAAGTATTCTTATGTGTGATGATGTTTTCTTAGGTATTTTTTCTTCCAAGATGAATTTATTTTGACCTTTTTTGCACATTCAGCAAGTTGTACAAGGTTTAGGTTTTAAATTTCTCTTGCTACCCTTGATAGCAAGAGCTCTGAAGATACCTTTTGGATTTTATTTTTCTTCCCAAATCGTTATTACAGATGCTAAGTAACATTATAATTCCCAACAAAACTTAAAGGAAATATGGCATGATTAATTAGATAATGCTTATTATTTTATTAAAGCTTATTATTTTAATTTAGTCCTTCAGAATTTGAAGTATATGGGTTCATAACCTACCAGAAGAAAGACAACATTTTATGTAGCTTTTTCATGCCTCTTTTCTCTTCCCCCCTCCAAATTCATATTGTGGAAAGAACAAGGCTTTAGGGTTAAATGAAGGCAAAATGATTCTGCTCAAATTTTCATGGAGTTTTATGAATTCTTTTGGTGTAAAACCAGGCAGATAAGCTACATCTTACTTTGGCAGTTTAAAGGCATATCATGGAGTCATACAATTCTTCATAATTCTTATAAGAAGACCTGTCACCTTGTACTATAGCAAAGCATATTATTAAGAATCATTTAATCTACACATCACCGACACAATGCCAGAGAATAAGATTGTAGCATTTTACCCACACTTCTATAAATCATGGCTGAATTGTCAGTTCTTTTAAGATGGATAGGATTTTGGTGGGATTGTTATAACTGTTCATCACGATAAGAATTTAATCCTTATAATGTAATTTCCATGTATGTACACGATCCTTTTATACAGCTGCTTGTGAATTTTTTTTCTGAGGTACAAACCATGAAAAGGCATCAAGTCAGAGAGGTAGCCCATGTACTCAATTTCTGAAATAGAATTTTTGAATGAGATTGGGACAGGAAGAGTATTCCCCATCCAGCAATATATGTCACAGACTGCTATGAAATATTCCTTCCGTCCCACTATCCTCTTTTCCCACAAGATCCTGGAACTATTTATATATCCATATCTATATATCTATATCTATCTATAAATAATCCATCTTCCACTAGCATCTTGTGACAGTGCTCTGCCCTCAATAGGAGAAATTGATTTTCCTAATGAAAACAAAATGGAGGTTCCTTATAAGTAGCATGCAAAATTTATTCATATTTTTAAAATATGCACTTTCCTTAAATTCCATGTCCTACATAGTTATGACAAGAAAAATAGTTTTGTAGTAAATGTCTCAACGGAAGTTCAGTCACTTCTCACCACACAACCTCTTGTACACAGAATATCTAGAGAAGACAAGAGAATTCATTAGTATTCTAGTGACCTTTTAGAAAGACTGCACAGGATTTCTGAAGGCTAATTTACAGCTAAATTAATTAAGATAGCACATTATTAATAGCACAAAAGAATTAAGATAGCACATTTTCAGTACTGCCCAGTGGCAGGATAAGGGAAAAGGGGCATGAATTGAAATAAAGGAAGTTCCATCTGAATATGATGAAAAACTTCTTTACCTTGAGGCTCACAGAGCACTGGAACAGGCTGCCCGAAGAAGTTGTAGGGTCTCCTTCTCTGGAGATATTCAAAACCTGTCTGGACACGATCCCATGTAACCTATTTTAGGAGGGGGGTTGGACTAGATGATCTCCAGAAGTCTGTTCCAGCCCTAATCATTCTGTAATTCTGTGACTCTGTGATAATATACAAGGTCAGACTGTGGTCTTTCCAGAGTTTTTCTGTCTGAAAAAGATACTAATTCCTAATTTTGTTCTTTTTTTAAAAAAGTACTTCTCTGTGTCACAATATATGCAAAAGATTTAGGAAAGCAAAGAATTTCAAACATACTTTTATTGCTGCTGAGTTATGTCATTCAATCATCAATATTTTTTTCTATTTTTTTGGCCACCTTTTTCTTAAATCATAAATAAATACAAAGGTGTAAATTATGTGATAGTCCAAGGTTGGGGCAGGGGGAGCAGGGAGGAAAAATGAGAAATGGTATTTAGATGGAAACAGGTAGGTCAGAAAACTGGTAAAATAGAGCAGTAATCACAAATTACAGGAAGAAAGGGGACCCACTGTTTCTATATATATTAGAATGCCAGTCTCATTTGAACACGTGTCTTTCTATGAAATGAAATTACATCTTACCTGAGTGTATTACATTCTATGCAGGAGAGTGAAAATGATAAAATACTGAATTTTAATCTAAAAGCAGAAAGTACAGGGTGGATAGATATGGTCACATTTTGCCTTATGAGCATTGGGAGTCTCCATAGGCTGGTATTGACTGACTAGGCCTATTAGGTCACATGGTGTCTTCTTTTCCTTTTGACCATGAGGAATAATTGCTTTTTTTCCATGGCAGTGGTCCTGTGACAACCATTGATCACCTCATAGATTTTTAGACCAGAAGAGAACACTACATTCATTTAGTCTGACCTGTGATGTGATATAGGTGGAAAGACCTCACCCATTAACATCCACATGAAGACCAATAATTTATGGTTTAATACAGTACATCTTTAGAAAGAAACACATATTGATTTTAAAATGTTGTATGATGGACAGAAAATCTACTACTTTCCTTCATAAAGTGACCCAGTGGTTAGTTTCTCTCACTGAGAGAAACGTGTCTCATACTTCCACTTTGAATGCCCCTATCTGTAAACTGTCATTTGTAGCTATAAATAACATGGCGCCCATTAGCTCTCTCCTAGTGCATACTCCTAACTTGTTATTATGTTATAGGTCAGTCCTTTTACCTTCTCCCTGATGAATAGATTGCTTCCTCTAATATTTCCTTCTGAGGGAGGCTTTGAGACCCATGATTCATTCTGCAAACCTTATGTTTTTAATGTATACAGACAATAAAAGTTTTTGAGTCTTTATTACTTAGATGCACATATACAAATGATGTAAACCAATATCTGTTCTAACAATCTTATGAAGATGATTGTGGATCTTGCAAATATATGTCTTAATAGGGAAACGGCAGCTGCAGACTGGCAAATGGGATAGCACTTACAGATGGCTAAGTATGAAGAATTTAAACTATATTCAAGTTATATAGTCTGAAGGGGTTTCCTTACCAGTCTGAACTATTCAAGGGGCTGTGGAAACAGAGACATCCAAAACGAAAGAGGTCAGTGCCAAAATATGTAATGTTTTCTTGACCGTAATACCTACTGCACTGGCTACATCTGTATGTAACATTGTTACAAATGCAAAATATTTATTTTTTATTTAGCAGACACTTTAAAATCTGATCTGTTTGGGAATTTGTTTGTTTGCTGGGGGGAACTGTTTGTTTTTTGGGGGGTTGTTGGTTTGGGTTTATTGTACTATTAAGGGCTATGAATTAAGTGTAAGCTTGAAAAGTTCTTAAGAACTCCTTAAATCAATGCACTGGCTAATTTTCTGTCTTTATATGCTCATCAAATGTATTGTAGAGGTCCTATGTCAAAAGGGCCAATGAATTATTCTAGATTTGGAAATTAGTTTCTAGATGTTGAACATTCTTTTTCTAAGCAAAGTTTTCTCTCTCCTTTCAGAACTACCCAATTTCCAGTATAAACCTCCAAGGTCCGGCATCTCAAAACCAAATGAAACATGCTGAATTTTGTTCTCATAGCATAACCTAGTTTCCACAAAAGGCAATGGAAGATTTATCAATTGTTCTAATGAAAGATAAAATGGCAAACTTGACAAAAAACCCCTAATCATTAATCAACTTTTGTGTCTATGCTAGCTCTGCCAAGTTGAGTTGTATTGAGCAGCCAACCTAAAGTGACAGGATACCTGATACTGCAACTACCATTCAGTTTATCAGAAGCTCTTGTTTTTTTACAGCAATGCTATGCTTTTATCACTTGAAACTTTTTCTTTAATTTGCTTTGAGAGATGATAGACAGTGTTTGAACACTTGGTGAAGAAAACAGTTCTCTGTTTACAAAGGACAGTGTGAATAAAAATTCATAGAACTATAAAAGACCAGTTTGAGGAATTGTTTAATCTTATTTTAGCAGTATAAAAGCATCTAATCTGAGCAGCAATGCATGTAAACTTGTGGTCCCTGGAGGCAGGTGGTAAATCACGCGTGACTGACCTTATTGCCTTCTATAGTAACGTAAATGGATCTGTGGACAATGACAGAGCAGTGAATGCCATTAGCATGGTTTTTGGCAAGGCTTTTGAATTCCTCTAACAGTGTTATTGCGTGTAAGTAAGGGCATTATGACTGTTTGAGTTGAAAATTGTAAGGATTGAAAGATGGCTGGAGTGTTAGAGGCTGGCAATAAATAGGTCATAGTCTATATGAAGGCTAGTAACAAGTGATCACCACAGAGGTCTAAATGGGGACCTCTCGTCCTTAACATCTTTATCTGCAACCCAGAGGAGGCAATGGGGTGCACTCTCACTGAGTTTGTGGATGGCACCAAACTCAGTTTGCTTGAAAGCAGGGCTTCCACTGAGAGGGAGGGAGGAACGGAAGGTGGAGGAATGGGCCAGCAGCAACCTTTGAAATTTAATGAAAATGGTAAGTTATGTACCTGGAAAGGAAGAATCCCTTATGATGATGATATAGGCTGGAGATTGACTGGGGAGTAGCTCACTGAAAAAAGACCTGGTGCTCCCAGAACACAGCAAGCTGATTGTGAGACAGCAGCGTGTCCTGCCAGCCAAGGCCAACAGCATTGGAGGCTACAATAACAGGAGCTCATACAGAAGATCAAGGGAAGCAATTACCTCCCTTTACTCAATATTTAATAGACAAATCTAGATACAGTGTCCATTTCTGAGGCTCTTGCTTCTCCTCTCCTCATCCCTCAACCCCCCTACTCCAGGAAAGGCATCAATAAGCTGGAGAGAGCCCAGCAGAGGCCACCAAGATGCTTAGTGAGCTGAAGCACTTGTCCTCTGAGGAAAGGTTGAGGGAGATAGCTGGAGAAGAGGTAGCTTTGGGAAGTTTGAACAGCAGCCCACTAGAAGCTACAGGAGATGATTGAGAAGGTGGAGCTGGTCTTCACACTGGTGAACAGCGGAAGGACAAGAGACAATGGACATATATTGAAACAAGAGAGACTCAGACTAGATATATGGAGAGATTTTTTGCTGTGCACAGCCAAAAGGTGTAATAGGTTGTGTGGAGAGGTTGTGCTGTCTTCATCCTTGGAGGTTTTCAAGGCCCAGCTGGGTAAAGCCCTGGGAAACAGTAAGTTGGACTGGAAATGTTCTGAGGAGTCCTTAATCCTGAATTATCCTACAGAAGAAATAATCAAAGACCATGGTGCTCCTGGTCATGCTTTATTCAAACAGTGCCTATTTCTCCCATATCTGCTATGCTCACTTCCAAAGCAGTACTTGGCTTCAGGTCCAATGCTTTAAAAGATACCTCTGACTAGCATTTGGCTTTTAGCCCCTTATGACTATGAACTATTAATTAATTAATAGAAGAGTAGTTAAATTACAAATGCAATGTCCTTTGGTGTCAAGAAAGACAAGTGCCTTAAGCGACAGCAAAGTCAAGAGTAGTTTTAAGGAATATAAAGTTATAGTCTGGAGTACAGATGTAAGATGAGATGAACACAAGAAGGGGAACTGATAGTCTGACAGGGAAACCTGGTAGACGAGGATAAATTATGCACACTTAATTTTTAGATGACTATTTTCCTGTCTCATTAAAATGTAGGCTAAAACGACATAAAATGGAAATAGCCTTGAAGAGGCTAGAAGGAGCTTGCAGCAGCAGACATGCAGCCTGCCTGATCTTTACACTTTGAAATGAGTAGGGAGAGCCTGGAGAGCTGGAGATGTCTATGACCAGTATAAAAAACTTTAAAGAAATGATATGGACCTCTTAATCATAGGAATAGAAAAAAAAAATTATGTGTGTCTTAAGCCTCTTATCTTCATTCAATTTTTCCACAATTATAAAATTAGTAAATTTAATTTGTAAATAATAAGTGAACCTTTCATTTACAGGATTCTAGTATGCATACATTGAAAAAGTTACACAGCTTAGAATAACTCTGTCTTTTCTTGTTTTTAACCTCCCAGTCATGCCATCTGGTTCTGTGCAATAGCTGTTTAAAATGTTCATTTCCTTTTTAAGGTGACCTTGGGTTGATTTCACATTTCACATAACTGATTAAATTTAGTGGCAATTATTTTCAGATATTCTAACATACTCTCAAACCTTTCTCATGTACTTGCCAGAAATCTGATTTTAAAATAAATTTGCACATGTAACATTTTTACTATTTGCTTTAAGAGTATAATTATACTAATATCACTGTGAAGACACATTCAGTATGTCCAAAATGGGTGTAAAGACCTGCCAGTAAATGTATTCAGGATGGCAATTTGGGCATCATCTTTCACATATACAGGTAATGATAAAACAAGTGCAAACACACATTCTTTAAAATTAGGCCTGTAGTAATACATATGTTCCAATAGATTATTGTCTCAAATACTGTAATGTGTAAAATGCCATCTCAGTCATTTATTCTATGTTGGAAATTTCTTGAATCTTTGCCATATGGTGAAGCAATCCCAATTCAATAGGCTTGTCGAATTACAGAATAAAATTCTAATGTCATGTGGGCATTTTGTCTCAATAATTTCGTTTTATATTGTCATTTATACTCAGAAGTTCTTATAAATTAATTAAAAGACCATCTGAAACCCCTCAGGTAATTTTCAAACACAATGAGAACCTCCCTTGTAGTGATGCTGCTGTCCCTGTCAGTCTGTGCAGATATTTTAATCACATACATTAATTTTACTCCACTAAAATGAAGGGGGGAAATATATGATTATGGTCTTTACCTACTATCAGTAATGCATAAATCTACTGGCATGTGTAGGATGCATAGGGTGCAAGTCAATGGCACAGACCCAGTATATTATTTCACTTGAAGTATAGCAGGCTATAACAAAGCAAAACCACATTCTGCGTAGGATGTCATGTGTAAGAAAGCCAAGACGCAGAATGATTTATATCACACCTTTGGCAATTAATATATATATGTGTTATGATAGTTCATGGAAGCAGTTGGCAACAGTCCCCTCTAAAATAACAGCTCAGCTGAGATATTCAAGGATTTCAGGAAGCCCACTAGTGACAAAAAATATCTGTCTGAAAGCTCCTTCTTTCTCCACATCTCTCTGTCAGTCTTACTACTTGAGGTTCTCCACATGTAACACAGTTCATGAGCTGTCGTACTGCTGGATGGAGTGGAAGACGATTCTTCTCCCTCTCAAGTTATCTCTTTTTTTGGTTTCATACAAGTGAGACATGCACCACTTCTTCTCCTAGTAATTTTGGTCCTAGATGCCCACTTTAGAATGATATGCTGAGCCACAGGGTGTCACAACCAAGAAGATAATATACTTTCACTTCTGCTACTAAGGCAGAAAAAGAAAAAGGATGGACATTTCTTAAAATATGTCGCCAGGAATCAGGAGACCTCATTAATCACAGACATCTGAATTTTTCCTTCTGAAACTAATCAATTGTCCACAGGGTTGGCCAGAAGAACTTTTTTTTTTTAGGAGAGGTTGTTCCAGATTGGAGATTGGCAAGAAATCTCCAGCAGATTGCAAGCTAATCCAGAAGGAAGTAAGATATATTTTCATTAGAGCTGGTCTGTAGTTTGGTGGAAGCTCTTCATATCTTTGCAGGAAGTCATGTTTCTTTAGATATTCTCAATAAATTATAATTCTAATTGTTGAATACTGAATACCTACTATGGGTGCTGGAATCTATAATCTTGGTAAGTGAGATAAAAGTAAAGGAAAAAATGACAAAAAATCTTGGTTTGCTTATATTTGCAGTTTTGTATTCTTATCTGTGATCATGCGCAAGAACATTTTCACATATCTCTGTCAAGTTGACAGCAAAAGTAACTGAGTAAGTCTGAATTATATTGCTAATAAATTTTCCCTCTAGATGCCTTGGAGAGAGACATAGAAAATGAACAAAGGAAAGAGAAAACAACATATGGAGAGAAAAGCAAGAAAGAGGACACATAAGAGCACAAAGCAAGGTGTAGATTTAAAGAGGGAGAGAGAGAAAGGAGGGAGATGGAGGGATAATGAATACGTGTTAGAAACAGGGAAGCATATGAAAACACTATACTATGAGCTCATACTTGTTTTTTTCCTTTTGCTCACAAGACATTTAAAAGTATGACCTATGAAATTGCAGATGAAAATACAGAGAAGAATTATACAGCACAGTATATTTAAGCCTGCAGTTAATGACTTCTGTGAAGAGTGACTTTTCTTTCACTGAAAACATTCATATGAGCCTATCATTTACCAGTGCGAAGTCATACAGTTCCAGATAAATGTCCATGGGTGACATGGAAACTCTATGTAATAATGCAATACTGCTTTAGATGCATTCTAGTCACTTTGGAAGCTGTATCAAAGTAGGCATCATTGTAGGGCTCACAAGCAATTTAGAGGGATACCAATCTATAAACAGTGAAAGTGAAGAAAGGAAAGTGATCAAACTAGGAATTCAGACAATTATATCTTGAAGAAGTCAAACAGATGAGGACACTTCTGTTTTTAAAAGCTCAAATAGTTTTTTCACTGTTTACTCACAAAACATAGCACTGAAAAAAGGCAATACTTCCAGGCTCTGTCAATTCAAGTTTATTCTTTCGGAGACCAATAATGCTCCCATTATAACAAGAAAAAATAATTTTTAAGAGGCAGCTGAACAATCTCAATTACTCAGGGGAACTGATAGTATAATAAGATGCTGGTAGAACATAATTCCTAGAAAGGAAAAGTTACTTTTAAAGGTTAATGGCATATCATCTACAATAAATTTCTTTTCTTGACTGTAGCTGAAACTCAAAATGTGCTGAACTCTCCCAATGCTCAGACTAAAAAACATAGTGATTGACATTTTTTTCCTAGGTCCTGAAATTTCTTCATAACTTTACTCTCCTGGAACTTATGGTCTAATGTGACATGCTGGGAAAGCTACACTAGTGAGTCATAATAGCTATAGCAGTACGTAAAATACAGTCTCAGATTATAATCTTAAATAGGCAAGTATTGGGTCATTTTAAAAATACATTCTGTTGCTCTGCTAGTTTTAGAATGAGATATTAAAAAAAATCTCAACAAAGTATTTTCATTCTTAAAATGTACTTTCTGGTAGGGAAAGAAAAAGACTTTATTTTGATCTTTGGACCAATTTAAGTGTCTGCATTTAAATCGCTCCAATTGGATCTCAATTACATACACTTCAGTTCTTGCATTTAGATCATTGTTCTCCTTAACAAATCAATAAATAATTTAGCTCCCGAGGGAATACACTATTAAAGCAAAATCCAGTGGACTTAAAGAGATACACGTTTGAATTTCCTAAATAATATTAGAAGTCTTTAAGCAGTTATTATGCAAAGCTTTACAATATCATGCTGCTAATGAGATCACCTTGCAGTTACACAGACATCACTTTTTTTGCCAGTACAAGACATTCTCTTATAATTTATGTTTTCTCAGCTGTTTATATTCATTAACAAAAATGAAATTGCTCAATTTTCCTCAGCTTGAGTGAATGTTCTTTTACTTTGCAGAAGCCAATTATAATTTTTTATTCATAACACATCCTAAAGTGGTGTGTGTGCCAAAGAGAGACCTTCTCAGGGCTGTGAGAGCATTGTGGACCTGACTATCCCCTCCTTGCCATCCCCAACCTATCCACAACCCAGCATCCAACTTTAGCACCCTACAGAGATGCTGTGGGGTCTTCAGCCCTGTTCCTGAGCAATTATTTGGATATCCTGGCTTGTCCTTGACCTCGTATTGTTATCCAGTTTTTGGCTGGTGTTCATTGATCTGTCATCAGGGCCTGTTGCCATCACTGCTTGTCTTAAGTGCCTTGGGTGCTGTGGGGCTGCACCCATTAGTGTGGGCACTGACTCCCTGCAGGTTGGCTGTCCTTGACCCTCAACACCTTGGCTCTGAGAATGCTACTCTACAGCCTGTCAGTGAGCTCTGACCTTCTTGAGCCCTGAGCTGGGCACCAAGAAGACTGGAGGTTCCACAGCCCCTGCTGTCCCCCAGATTTCAGCTCTGCACTCAAATCTTCCCTTGCCTCACACCGCCCCTGACCCTTCCATGCTGACTGAGCAAGGGTATGAGAGTTTCTCTGTCAGATATGATTAATATTCCCTGCCTTTACCCAGGGACAACAAGTATCAGCCTGCTGCAGCAGCATTTCCTTCTGGCTCTCAAGAAAGCCCCTAAATTGGATCACCCCCTATGTGGAGCCAATGGCTGTCTGTGACCGAGTCACAAATGTTTACAATGGAAGAAGGCTCAGAAGAGATGGTTATGGAGGACATACTTGCTATGCTCAGAGTGTAGAAAGTGACAACAACTATGGTAAAGAAAAGTGAAGCTGAGCAGGGGAATTGGACTAGGTGTTCTCAAGAGGTCCCTTCCCATCTAAAGGATTCAGCGATTCTGGACAAGAGGCAACTCAAAGGTGAATTGCAAAGCCAAAGAGAGGAATAAAACCAGAACTGTCCAAGGAGCAAGAGAGAAGTCCAACATTCTTTACCTTGGCCTTCAGTTTTGTACAAAATCTCACTCTCAACATTTTCACCTTTGATATAAATAATGTATACAGATAAATAGTGATTTAACACTAATGGAAAGGTAAACCTAAGCCTAGAACTTGTGCCTCAATTAATGCATTACAAGTGAGAGGTTTAACGTTTTACCTACTCAAAGCTTGAATTGCTGCTTTTGAAAGAGAAACATTAATTTTGTGGTGCTTCAGATGATTTGATTAAATCCTGGAACTACTGAAGTCTGTCTAAGGTTTGGCACTGTCTGTCACAGTTTTGCATAATTTACTCTCTGTAAGATAGTAAATCACTTACTCTGTAAGAGTTGTTTCACATATCTGTTGAAATTCCTGTAGTGCATCTGCAAATGTTTTAATGAATTAATTCTTCCCGTTCCCCTCCATTTTTAAATTCTCTTATTAATGTGTGCATCTTCCCCGGTAGAGAGTACGCTTGCTGATCTACTCTTTCTTTTCTGCAGCCTCAGGAAAGTTCTGGCCTAGTCTGTACAAACTCCTGTGTCACCAGTATAGCACCATTAGCACCACAATACTGAGTAATATACAGAACACACAGCCTATAGAAATTAGAACTGATAGGAAGCACTACTGCTGCATGATACATCCAGATTGTTCCTTATCAATGATATCTCTGCCAAGCCTCTTCAAACACTCAATAAAGTCAAATGAGTAGAATCTAAATGGACATTGGAGGTCCCACATAAAATTCTGCAATTCTGATCTATGAAACACAGGTGGGCCCCTAAACTATGCAGTCAGAAGACTAGGTCTCTGTCCCAAGCATGCTGAAGGGTGTGCAGAAATGCTCAGAGAATTGTGATAGGCTGCATGCTTCAAATCTGTCCGCACAAAACTGCTGTCCAGTTCTGGCCACAGCTCATGATCTCAGTCTTCCCTACACATTATGATAATAAGATATTAAACAACTTCCAGTGACTGCAGTGGAACCAACATAAGAAGTTAAATTCTATTCAAGATGACAACATATGAACAAGTGTCAGGAAAAGCAGAAAAGTGTGACAGATTGATTCACTCTTGGCAAGATGTGATAGGCTTCACCTTTCACCACTGACTGGTCTAAAGAAGGGATTTTGACAGAGCTGACTGCCACCTAATGCAGTTTGAAAATCTCATGCTAGGGGGTAAGACATGATGAGAAATAGAGAAATATTCCATATAAGCAAAATAAAAAAGCAAACAAATGAAGAACCCCACCCCCCCCCAAATACAAACATTTAGAAAAACTGTCTCTATTTGGAACCCAGTTACTGCAAAACTGCTGTTCTGAGCACAAACCAACTTTACCATCAAGTCAGAAAATTGAATTCTAACAGCACAGTTGTAGACCACAGTGTGTATTTGTAAGTGCTGAAGAATTTTCAATATGCTCGTCTTGACCATACCTGAGACCATCAATTTGCCTTGGTGTGACAAAGGGACTTGGGATAGTGTAGGGTTTTTTTTACTATCTCCAGTTCGTATGTCTAAAGAAACAATCTGTGTTTCCAACTGAAATATCTATTCTATTCTAAAAAAGCAGTGCTTAGAAACTACAGACTGCAAGTGACTGACTGTATATATGAACTTTCAACCATGGAAGCTTCACCTGTGTATAGAGTCATAGAATCATAGAATACTGAAAGTTGGAAGGGACCCAGAGGTATTTTCAAGAACTTTCTGCTGAGCACGGGGTAATTTCTGATTTCCTTCTGTTCAGCTTCCACTGGCTGCTGTCAGTTCCTAGTTAGGTTGTATCCACGTGCTGTAGTTGTTAACTGCTCCTGTCTCAATCCCTATGGAAATGGAGATAAAACTGAGATGATTCTGAAAGGCTGCTAGGAAACAGCCACATGATGATGATGAAGAGGACAGTATCCTGGCCTCTCTTATTCAGGATATTTCTCCACAGTTTGTCAACCAAGATTGTCTTTGACAATTTACCAATTACAGGTGCTGCTAAAAAATTACATTTTTAAAAGATGAGAAATGCTTTTCATATCTGCATGTAGTAAGACAAATGCAAAATTACCTTTTTATTAAGATTTTGCTGCTTTTCTCAACTGTATATGGAACTACTCTTAAAACATATTCTCACTTGGGCTGATTCTGAGTGCAGTAGATTATCTGGCAAGTTATATAGTACACTTATGATACTTCATATGTGTCTTTATAGCATACTCACAAAGAATATTTGAGTGTCTTTCAGTAGTGCATTAAGCAATGTGACTAATGCTTGTTACATGTTTATTCTTTCATTTCTCTCCCCAGGGGAAGATGTGTCTACTGTGCAGTGTTTTGTTTTACAACATGTATTGCTTGTCTGACTGTTTGTCTAAATGTTTATGTTGCAGAAGGAAAGGTTAAGAAAATCCAATTTGCACTTGGAAAGGAAGGTCGCACTCAAACTTGTGCCAATCCTTGCCTCCTGGAGGAATCGATTTCTCAGTTTCAGACTGGCCCCAGCAAAAGCAGTGTTTTCTATTTAACAAGATTTACTGTCCTTGGAAAGGTTTCCCTTTGCCAGTAGAACAAAATCGTCAATCACTGTTTTCATTCTGGGTCTTCAGTTTAGATACCCTAGGTCCCGGCCACTGAAAACCCAGTGCAACTTTGAATCCAATTCACTAGCTGGTGAGCCTGGAAATAACACTCTATAAACTACAGTAGTTGCTTGTCCGCTGGAAGCGTTTGAAATTCCCCTCAGTTCACCTGTCTACTACCACAGACTGTTTGTCTTGCCACACAGTGTTGCTGTGACCTGCAAAGGCAACCAGCATTGACTTTTATCAAAAGTGTGTTTCTGATGGCATATATTTTGCAGGAAGCTTTTGAATATGAAAAATAAAAGAATTGGAAGCATCTAGACCCTAACAGAAAAATCCAATTGCTGGAGAAAATAACAGTTGGGAAGGAAAAGAAAGGATTTGTTGTCTTGTTTGTTTTCATATATTGCAGAGAACTATTGAAAGACATACCTTCTCTAAATTTTCAATATAATGTAGAATTTCAATGTAATGTAGAATTTTTTAATAGTTAATTAATGTCATGAATCATGAGTCAATATATTCTGATTTTAAACCTTTGCTCTGCTAAGTCTGTAGTGAGATGCAAGCAATTTTGTAAAAGGAAAGTATACAAGATATATTGATTTCAGTTTTATCTTTATCCGACATGTACCCTATAAATAGTAGAATTTCATCATAAAATTCTTACTTCATGCTTTATGGTATTTTTATACTGTATTTTTATTACTGTCATTACTGCATATTTTATATTTCAGAGAATATAATGTTTCTCAGAGCAATAACAAGGCCTTTCCTGGTAACAGGCAGTATCATAAAGACTCCTGAAGGTGTGACATAACTTCTGGAGATGAGCTTTACAGAAATCAGGACCATGTGCCCAGCCTAGAACATCTGGAATGGCCATGAGGCTCAAGATTTGCATATTAGTGAAACTGAAAACAAAGAGTTTCAGCAGATGTTAGAAAATTCAGGAAAATCTGCCTACATGCTGCAATGAGTGGATCAGTGTTTGTTAATACATATCACTCTTATTTGCCTTCATTTTCAGATGGCAAACAGATTCTTATATTTTATTTTTTTTTCTTTACAACTAGCTTTATTATCTTTAAAACACAAAAGAGAGTAGTGGATCAATTAGATTTTTACAGGTATTTTCCAGGAAAAATTTATATCTCTTCTGAGAGATTAATATTTTTTTCTTCTCTGGTCTCCTTTTATATTTTAATAGATACTAGTTATAGCTTCTCAGAACTGTATCTGAAATATCTGTTTTTTTGAAAGAATATAAAAATAAACCTTTGTCTGTTACACTATAATACAGAAAAAAATATGTTCTCTTTGTGTCCTGTGTTTAAAAAAATAGCATCAATGGGATACATGAAGGCAAATCAAGACTCCTTTGCACATCTTCTTATACTGTGAAATATAATTTTACGTAGGAAAATGTTTTTCTCTAAAACCATATCACCAGCTAGTTACAAGTAAATCAAATGGTGACAGTGAATGACCTATCATTTACCACAGTATAGCAGATGGGTCCCATGGTTTAATTAAATAATGTTGCTGTGGGCCATAGGATTGAACAGAGGTGTTGTAAAGAGTTTATTGCAACTTCAGTGCTATAGAATTTGCTGCTAAAAAGCAAATGGTAAAAATGGCTACTTGGGAAAAAGTGTAAGAGGAAAAGTGAAAATTACTTCGCACTCCACCTTCAGAAAAAAAATCTACAAGAAATCTGGAAATCCACTGCTGTTCTTCTCCTTACTTGACTATCCTTTTATCTGGTATTCATTTATACTTAACTGCATTCTCAGTTGAATGAATGTAAATAAGTTTGTTTCAATTTTCTCCTATTTCTTATCTGATTTTTACTAGTTGTAGCAACATGAGTCTCAGAGGACTAATCCCAGAAAAATCTATCTGTACTGGGGTATATTTTATAATGTGCACTTTCAAAATCATTTTGTAATAGCATCTATTGTAATGTCTGCATAACATCTGACACCATCTAAACCTCACATGTTTATTTGTTCATCATCTTCAGGTTTGAATCTTTCATCAGAAAATTTGCCATCATATTTGTCCCAGTTTGAAAAACAATTAATGATTATTTTTTTTCCTTATTTATATCATGAACTGTTTCTGTCTCAGGAAATAAAATTCTTCCTGGTAAAATTTCATATACACATTTTGAAATCTGGTAGAAATTTTCATTCCTCCCATTTAGGTAAAATTTATTCGGTCAGAAAAAGCATGTGAAAAAACCCACTGTGATGATCTGAAGCAGGTTGTTCGTTTTTTAGGAAAAGTTAAGTGGCCTAATAAAGATGAGAGTGAGAAGGCTTGTAGTGACATTTGATTAAATATGTAATAGTAAAAATGGGAGATAAATAAATACTTAAACTGAAGGATGATAGACACATTGATAATTTAGTAAATGATCTCCTCTAGGAACCTATCATATCCTTAATTCAGGTAGAAAAACCTTTCTGTTGATTGAGGTTCCAGGTTTCTTCTCTGTGCAGCTGAGAACTGGGCTATAAATTTAGACCTGACTAATGACCTCTTGCCATAAAATAAGCCCCCGCATGAACTCAGTCAAATATTCTTAATGATAACATATTTTGTGTTTTGTGACTAAGTTTATGAATAAAGAGTTCTACTACCAGTCCTGTATATGTCTTGCTCCTTTCTCCCACACACTTTTCAACATCTTTCTGAAAGATGTTACAGATACATATATTATTCATTCAGAAAATTAAAATATATGCTACAATCAAGTACTATGGAGGTATTTTTTAAATCAAGTGGTAAAGCCACACTATGTTATAAACAACAAACTCCTGTGAATCCTTGCAGAGTCCAAACTCCTAGAATGACAATAGCTGTGAAGAGCAGTAAAATAAAACAAAAGGCACTCTGTTATTTTTCTAAGATATCCAGTTTTCACACAAATTAATTGCAATGCAACTATTTGTGCACACGATTATATTCATGATTGCATGGGGAGACAATTTATTTAGTTGAGATATTAGTGGGACATTTATTCATCAACCGATAATGTCTCAATTTAAGACCTGTGCACAAACTAAATGAGACAATTACAGTCAAAAGTTATAAATATGGGGACTAAATATGTAACTGCTTCTACCTGTAAAAAAAATAGTAATAAAAGTGTTCATTAGCACTGTTACCTTACATGTTGACTGCATCCTAATTTAGTAATGGGTCTACAAATCTCCTACAGTATATCTGGTCTTCAGTTTCAATAAGAAAAGGTGTGAACACAATTTTAGATTGCTGGCTAACAGCGAACTATCTCTTTTTTGGGTTCAGCTTCAACAAAACATTGCTTTTCCTTGCATGTGCTTCAAAATGTTACAGAAAGTGCTTTACCTGTGCAGCCCAGAAATGGAGTCAGACCTGCAGTGTCTGCCTCAGAAACTACGTTACCATTGTGAGGGTGTTACTAGTCATTAGCAGACTAGGACACTATAATTTCTGGTTTGGGACTTAACAGAATTCGATGACCTGGATAAAGTGGAAATAGTACTGAGAGATGTAGGTAGTCATTATGATGACAATCTGAGGAATTAGAAGAAATATGAAAGAACATGGAAGCAGAAGAATTGACAGATAAGAAGGACAGAAAATAATTAATTAATTATTAAAATGGAAGGATAGAATGGAAGGAGATAGGATTCCAGAAAGTTTGAACTAAGTAAAGTTACCATCAGAATATGAATGAGCTGTTGTTGGAAAAAGTTGATGAGTTCGGTGGACTAATGAACCATATCTAACTGATGAAAACAGAATCCTGAAAAAACTTGAAATCTGAGTATACAAACCACTTAAGCTTGCTTTGTGTTAAGGGTGAAGGAAAATTATGGGAATAAGTAACCTTGAACTTGAATTTTGAAGAAGAAGGATTTGTTCCATATAAGTGGTCAAGTCTATCCTCAAAACCATTTTAAGCAGAAGAAGGCTCAGCAAAATTTGATCTGTGGAGCTCAAGTCTAAATTTGAAATAACACAAGAGGAAACTGTGAATTATCTGCAGTTTTGTTCCATACATACATATTGTTCCTACTTTTTAATTATTATTTTTTGTGGGAAAAGGCAGATGGATAAAATAATTCTCAGCATTTATAAGAATACATTTTGGGTGTAGGGTCTTGTAAAAGCTATGTGAAGTCAAATGCATTGAACTGCTTAGGACCTGGAAAGTTGGGAAGCAGAACAAGTATCAAGCTTCTAAATACTACCATTAAGCAGGAAATACATATGCAACTAGATCATCTAAATTTATGAACCAATTACAAGCAGCGTTTGCATGTTTAGCTGGTTTTCCTCAAAGGCTTACCCACCTCTTTTTATGCTCCCAATTACACAGAAAATCGCTATTATTAGGCAAGTGGTGCAGATGTATCTGTCAGAAAATTTTTCTTGCAAAAGGAAGGAGAAAAAGATTGTTGGGAAGTGTTAGATTTTTTCATTCTATCTCAGACAATAGATTCTGCAGGTTTTGAAGAGTACACATCCTCTCCTATATTGCATATCTGAAATGGAATTCAGGTACTTCTAAAACTGCAATCTTACTCCATTGAAATTCATGGGAGGTACACCACTTGCTCCCTGTCCTTCCAGTATCAAAACAGATCCTTTGGCAACATTCTGCTGGAGAAGACACTGAAAACTGAGTAATAAAAATGCAGTATTTTTGTGTTAACTTTTGTTGATCTTTAGGCTATAAGAAAACAGGACTATACTTTATAAGCCTAAAAATATGTGCTAAACACTAAAAGTTTGGCAATGTAGTACAGAGATATTTATGAATGGGAATATATCTTATAACATTCTGTCTAAGATATGATTGCTTCTATTTCCAGTGGATTGGGGATGACTTCTATGAAGTACGGAAAAGGAAAATTTCAGGGCATTTTTGAAGAGGATCATCATGGCTAGGCTTCGCGAACGAAGATTTGGGAAGGGCTCTACCCACGTTTGTCACAAGCGCGTTGGTGGCTAAAAAAGGCAATACGTGACAGGCATGTCCGGTTGCAAAAGGCACAGCAGAAAGACTCCTTAGGTGGTAAATTCTGCAAGGCATGATTCTTTCTGCGCTGTCTTTTCTCCTCGAGGGTCATCCTGCATGCGTTCTCAAAGGCATCAGCAGCGTTATAGATGGTGTGTTTCCAGACCTCCCAGTTGGAGGCCAGAGTAGACCAGTTACGTTGATCAATATGGCCAAGGCTGAGACGTTGTTTCAGGGAGTCCTTGTATCTTCTCTTTGGGGCTCCTCTCTTGCAGCAGCCGGTGGCAAGTTCACCATAGAGCAAGATCTTAGGGATGCGGTGGTCCTTCATCCTTGATATGTGCCCTGCTGTATTAGGGAGGAGGTTCGAGGATATACTGAAGCTTGAAACCATGACACCGTTGAAAGCTTAACAAAAACCAAGATTTATTACCAAGAGGGTGGGCAACAAAACGAACAAACCCAAAAGGGAGGGAGGAGAAGAGAAATAAGCCCCAGTTACCCAGCTGTTGCCCATAAAGGTATCTTACCGACCTAGCATGCCTATAATTACCCATAGCAGAAGCGGCATCCTTGGAGAGTCAGTAAGTTCACAAAACTGGCAGGCGTCCCTGCCGAAAGGCAACGTTGTCCTTGATGTGGAGTTAACTCCTCTCCAAGAAAGCACTATCTACTTTTATACAAATAACTGAGTGACCACAACCTCCCAGCTGTGGCCAGCACCGCCCAGCCAGAGGCCCTCAGTCCCACCTCCC
Organism: Neopelma chrysocephalum; assembly: GCF_003984885.1. Classification (NCBI taxonomy): domain Eukaryota; kingdom Metazoa; phylum Chordata; class Aves; order Passeriformes; family Pipridae; genus Neopelma; species Neopelma chrysocephalum. The sequence goes on from NW_020897692.1 coordinate 2,941,321, forward strand.
GGTTATGTAAGTTCATCTCTTCTGTGCACGCGTGAGAACTTCGGAAATCCCCTCACGCAGATGCAGTATGTTTTGGAGGTCTTTCTTAATTGAGTCTGGGGGCGAGCCTTCCTCCCCTCCTCATCAAAATCTCCTTCAAATGCCCTTGGCAGACAATTAGCCAATCACAGAAGACCAATTAAAACAGTTTATACAAGAAGTTCTCTTCAAGGACAACTTTCCCGTTTATCAGTGCTTGTTTTCCCATAACTTGGCAGGGAAAGAGCAAAGCTTTCACAGGTGGCAGGGCCAAACACAGACCAAAAGTATCAGCATAAATTCACCCTGGTACATCTGCCCAGCGCAGCTGTGTTCTCAGCAACATGGCCTCAATACTTGTGAGTGCTGCTTGTTCTAGAAAAGATGTGTTAGTCACATAATCTGACCAGTGGATGTTTAGGATTGTACGGAGGCAGCATTGATGGAAAGGTTCTAGGAGTCACAGGTGGTGGCGGTAGATGACCCATGTAAGATGATGTCCATATAAGAGAGTAGACAGCACTATGGCTCTGTAAACACTGATCTTTGTACTTTTCTTCGAGTGTTTATTTCACCAAACTCTTTTATGAAGCTTTCTGAAGACACTATATGCCTTTGCCAACCTGTTGTCTATCTCTCTGTCAATCTTACTGTCCAAGGAGATAAGGCTATCTAGGTAATTAAACTGCTGGACTGATTTGAGCACTGATCTGCCAATACTGATATGGGGATGATGGAAGACTTCCTGAGGTCTTCCTCATGAAGAGGATAGTTGCTTGTTAAACAGTTCTTCTGGTCTTTTAAAATTTTTTAGATTAACTATGCAATATTGTTGGTTCATTTGAAGAGCTTCTCTTCACAAAAAGATAATCTTCTGTGTCATCATGGGGCATGTGGAGGACAACCAGAGGATCAGGTCCAACCAGCATGCGTTTATGAAAGGCAGGTCCTGCCTGACCATCCTGATCCACTTAGTGGATGAGAGAAAATCTCATGATCTGAGATGATCTGGATGTGTTTTATCTAGACTTCAGTAAAAATTTTAACACACTTTTCCACAGCATTCTCCAGGAGAAACTGGCTCTCATGGCTAGGATGCGTGCTTTGTTTGCTGGGTAAAAAACTGTCTGGATGGCCGGGTCCAGAGTGGTGGTGAATGGAGTTAAATTCAGCTGGTAGCCAGTCCAGGACTTAGTGTGGAGTCAGTCTTGTTTCATATCTTTATTGACTATCTGGATGAGGTGACGGAGTGTACTCTAAGCAAGTCTGTTGATCACACTCAGTTGGGTGGAAGTGTTGATTGCTGGAGGATAGGAACACTCTGCAGGGGGATCTGGACAGGCTGGATTGATAAGCCAAGGCCACTGGTATGACGTTCAACAAGACAAAGTGCCAGGTCCTGCACCTGGGTCACAACAATCCCATGCAGTACTACAGGCTGGGGTAAGAGTGGTTGGAAAGCTGCCTAGCTGAAAAGGGCCTGTGGGTGTTGGTTGACAGCTGGCTGAAAATGAGCCAGCAGTGTGCCCAGGTGGCCAAGAAGGCCAATGGTATCATGACTTGTATCAGAAATAGTGTCACGAGCAGGATGAAGGCAGTGATTATCCCCTGTACTCGGCACTGATGAGGTCTCCTTTCCCAAGTAATAAGAAATAGGAGAAGAGGAAATGGTCTCAAGTTGTGCCAGAAGAAGTTTAGATTTGGTGTCATGAAAAATTTGTCCGTGGGAAGGGTTGTTAAGCATTGGAACAGGCTTCCCAAGGAAGTGGTGAAATCGATCCCGGGAGGTATTTAAAAGACAAGTATATGTGGCACTTAGGGACATGGTTTAGTGGTGGACTTGGCAGGGCTAGATTAATGGCTGGCCTTAATGATCTTGGAGGTCTTTTCCAACCTAAATGATTCTACAACATCCAGCAGTGTTTTTATTTGCTCAGAGAATCAGTGGAATTGTAATTTGGGTCAAAGATGATGTATTCATCTCATACAGTACTTGGTAACAAAAGGAGTGTGCTGTCATACTACTACAACAGACTAAAGCAAAAAGTCACTATGTGCTAACTTGAAAACAAATATAACATATTATGAGCACTTGCAAAGCAATAATAAAAGTTACAAAGTGGAAATCATTTGTGGTATTTTCATACTTTATTCTTTAGAAAAGAGCAACCAAATCCTTCTCTGAGGCACTGTGTTGGTTTCTTGGCCATTTCCAATCAAAACAAGATATTTATTCAGTAGCAGTAGATAAGACAGATATCAGCTGTTTGTATAGTTTTCCCTGCTTATTCTCTTCCCTGTGCTAGTTTGACTTGTTCCCTTCTTCATCGCCAACAGCTCTTCAATAATTTTTCATGCCATATATCCTTCTGTGTTTTGTATTGTGAAGTTTGCAGTGAAAATACATTATAATACAAGAGAAGGAGAAAGCAATCAAAGGAAATAGTCAAGGCAATAACATAAGAAATGAAGATAAAGCCAGCTGGTTTTGTTTGACTTCTTCATGTAGAAAGTCATGGAGGAAGAAGTGAAAAGGCTTAATTGGGAACAATGAGTTTGGCATTGTTGGTATATGTGCCTTTCTATTACATCTCAGATCCTTCCCGTTATCATTCCTTGCTAAATACCTCTTCAATACCCCAGTCTTATTCTTGCTGTAAAAAGCCCTAATGACCAGAAGAGATATCTCTGCCTCCTTGTTGATATAAACCCAAATTCCCATTTTGGTGCTGACCACCCTTTGAAATGTGTTTTGATGTTGTTGCTCTCAAGTCTGGGCATCACACAGGCTTTCAATATTTGGGAGCACACAGCTATGCCAGGCCTGCTTACAAAAAATGTCTTAGAACAAGATAAATATTGCCAGTTTTTTGATAGCCACTTCTACCTATTGTCACTACAAACCCCAATTCCCAGGAGACATGCCTTATATTAATCATCCTACGTTATGCAGCCATCAGATATAAAGATTATGAAAGTTGTACCCTTTGCAAGATTGTTATTGACAAGTTTCACTATGCCTCTGTGATGAATAGCTCTTATTTTTTTTCCTCCCACAAATGGTTTTAGGCTTACAAAACAATAGTTAGCTTTTGAAGTATGTCATAGATTAAACTATGATCCTCTGTTAATTGGACACCATTAGAGTTTACTATTTATCAGAATGTCCCTTTTTATTGGGTTTGAATATGCTTCAGCATGCTTTACACAGCAATTACTGGTGTTCTCTTCAAAGCATCTATAATTCAATTTTTTTCCTTTCTGTGCTTACATAAAGTACGATGAGCATCTTCTTTAGGTAAACAGAAAAATGCCAGAAAAATGTGTAAAATGTATCAAAAAAGGAAATGTTCCTGTAGAGCAACGAGTTTTGATTATTCCTGGTTTTCTTCCACATTTTTCAATCTATTTTCAGCTCTTTTCTCATAGGCACAAGGGATTTTTCACTGTAATAGCTGCTTCCCTATCCTCAAAGGAAATAAAACTGATAACAGACTTTTCTATTAAGCAAGCAGTGAAGTCAGCATGCTGACAAGAAGTTAATTTTTTTAAAGTTTTCTCATTTATTTTTTCTAATGCTACTTTGCTGAAGGTAATTGGCCTTGTGTGTGTGATTGTAGTTCTAAACTCAGATGGCAATTTTGTTGTCACTTGTTTTCCCAGTTTAAAATATTTGTAAATTCATCCATTAATACTTCAAACATTAATTTATCTATTCTTCACATCATTATTACTTTGTTTTTATTCATTTAAAAAGGTTGTGCTATGTTACTTCTTCAAAGTAATGCCAAATCACTCAATTATGTCCTTAAATTTATTTTTTTCTCATTTTGGAAGAAAGCCAGTTTCCCACCCTTTGCTCTCTCCCTCACTGTCCCTGTCCTCTGATTTCAATGGTCATGAAAAGAGATTTTCTCTCATGACTGCTTCAACATTGAGTGCTCCTCTCTTGTTAAAAAAAAGTCAAGCATTTCCTACTAAAACTTAAACTGACATTTTTATTATACTGTTGATTCTGCTGAGTGAGAAGACCTCAGACAAAGGGTACTTGTATAAGGGAACTATTCACAGGAGGCACTTCGTTTCTTAGGAATAGGAGATGCTTTACCTAGTGACAACTAAGGGCAGCAAAACAGAACAAAACTGAATGCAGTAATAGCACCTCAGATTTCCCAAGCTGAAAGTGTATGGGATCAGTTACAGGCTCCAGCACTCACCCATTAAAGGTAGGAGATAATGAAGCTGAATATCGATCTGTAAAAAAGACAGGTCCAGATAGATGATGTGATATTTCCTCTTCGTTTTAATGTTATAATAATTTTTTTAAAAGTACAGAAAAAGAAAGACTGAAAATGTCATAACTGCAGAAAAGACATTAAACAGATGGTTCCCTCCTAGTAAGAACATCAGCAAGACTCGAATGAGGATGAAAAAATGTATGTGTCTTTGCTAATAATTCAAGACATAGAAATTACTATTTTTCCTAATTTGGCATCCAAATACAGCCTCCACCTTGAGCTAATTTGGCTGCTCATTTAGGATTAAAAAGAAACAATTCTCCACCTGTAATATTTGGCTTTAAATAGAACTACTGGAACTTGTTTTTATTTTTCATTAATTTTGGACAGCTTTAGTCATATAGAGTTAAATGCTGTTGCAAGGAGTTCAAGGATAAAATCTCACAGGGTCAAACATGATCCCTTATTTGAAGATTTTTCTCTCATTCTGCTTTCTTCAGCCACTCTAACATTGTCCTTGTGCTTATGACCAAGACACAAAATTACAACTCTCAGTATACCTGCTGCCTGACAATGATGATCCCTAAACCAAAGCATAAACAGATTTCAACAGATTCCATAGATTCTCTAGAGAAAGGACAGTCTTATTTAACTTTATCTAAGTGATTTAAGTTCCACTCAATGTTAATATCATCAAAATGATAGAAACAAAAACCATCGTTTTTATGTGACATGATACTTTAGCAGCACTTTAGCATAGAATCCGAAAATTTGGTTAATCCCCTTAATAAAGTGATATCTTTGACTACTTTCAGAAGTTTACTAAAATAATTTTGGATTTAATATGTATGATTTCTTTAAATATATTTGAATATACAAGACTTATTAGTTTTCTAGAACAAAGAAATATGTTGAGTCCTGTGATGGGATTTCTGAATTTGGAAGGTCTTTTTCGTTCCATGACTGGATTCCATACACTGCAGGTCCTCACAGAAGTTCAGTGTGGAATTTTTAGCTCATCAAACTCTGTGCATGCCTACAGAACAGCCTTCATTTTAAGCTGGCATTAGTCCATATCTATAGACATGAAAGATGGATATCTAACTGGAAATTATATGTAGTTCTGTCCCTTGACAGTGGCCACTTTATGTTTTCTTAAAGAAGAACAACCTACTCTTAGCATAAAACAGATTTAACTTTTCCCCTTGAAAAAGAGAAATGAGGAATACATATAAAGCAAGGTAGCTAACATCCAGTTATTCTTTAATATTTGAAATGTGTCATCTTATGCATATCTTAGGGGAAAAAATGCAGGTTATGATCCCATTCTCAGAAGTGGGAAGGACAAATGGAAAGTAAATTTCCTCCATAGAAGGAGGTAGCCAGGATGAATCTGCCATAAATGACATTGATATGGACATGACCACTTTTGCTGCCAGTCGCACTGGTTTTCTTTTTTTTCTTTTTTTCCAAAGTCCAGATCAGTCTTTTCAAGTACTTAGTATATGACTACACTCAGAAGGAGATTTTGGATAAAATTTGGGGGAAATTTGCACTTGTATAATTAAGAAATCAGGCTGCATAAGCCAGATATTTTACACCTATCTTTTGTAAATCATTGGTTCCTTAGAATTTGCATTAAAATACTGAATTTTTATAGATCTGCATTCCTTTCTTGCTAATTTTAAAGGTAATTTCTCTTTCTCTAACTGGAAACACATTGATAAATTATTTTTGTAATTCAGTCATTGAGTTTTCCACAATTTATCTGCAGGGGCTGTTGCAGTCTTCAATATTTCTTTCCTAAGTATAAAACTGTTTTGTTTAAGTTTTTCTGTCTTTAATTGTTTTCTTTAAGACCCTTCTCTGGATGAACATTTTTGCTTTGTTACATACTACCATTATTTTTAGTCCATAGAGAAGCCTTTTAGACCCTACATCTTAGCAAAATATGGAAAGATCATTAAGTTACTCGCTCTGAATTATAGGTTCACTGTACTTTCTTTCTGATAAAAATCTTTAATCATAAAGAGACAAATCTTCTTGGACATAAAGTTATCATTTATTAACCAAGTTTCTCTCAATTTTCTTGAAAAGCAGACAAACCAACCCAAACCTTCATAAGGCTGGGTTCACAGGGAAATGCTCCCTTCTTGGGGAAATGGCAGTGCAGGCATGTTCATAATCCTTAACTACGGTAAAATTTTAGGAGTCCAGGTTAAACTACAGAGATCTGAGGTCACATCATAAACTTGTCTTTATTCATTATAAGTTCTGTTCCTTGGAAAAAAAAGCCCAAGCTAACACATACCCACTCCCCCTAGTCTCTCATGGACAGATAAAGAGTAAGAAAACTTTCATTCTTTTAAACACCAAAGCTCCATCTATTTTTTTTCTGTAAGTGAGTTTAAGTGTCTTGGAAAACAGCCTGTGTCAACAGCAGAATAAGTTTTCTCCATTCAAAAGGAACTCGTTAAGAAACTGGCTTTTTATCTTTTTTTTTTTCTTTTTTAATGATGCTATTTGAATAAATAATCAAGTTCTAAAGTTAGAGTCAAAAAATGGACTCTTAATCATTAATGCAGTAATTTCACCCAGAAAACAGATGCCTCACATTTAGTATCACAGCAAGAGCTTTTAATACTACCTCCAAAAATATACGCTGAACTGAGTTTAATTACTTTCTTAAATAAATAAAAATAACTATTGCTGTAAAGACATAGTAAGAATCAAAAGCAGAATAAAAATGAAGTGTTGATTAAAAAAATAGATTATACTGACCATATCAAGCAATTTATTAAAATTAGCATTAGAGACCTAATAATATGGATGCAGTTACATATTATTTAAAATAAATATATGTATAATCAGCGTAATCAGTTTTCATTTACCATCACTATGAAACCATATGAAAAAAGTCTACTTTTTAAATCCAATTTATGCATCTGGACACAGTCATAAAAATAATCTTCATTTACAAGGACTGAAATTTATTCCTTTTACCAAGAATTAGCAAGTTCTAGAGAATGGACAGATAACTATATTATGGCTGTAATACACGGAAATCAAATTACATTGAATGCAACAGTTAAGTCTCTTTAAACATCTTTTTAAAAAATTATGATAAATGCCAAATGTGTAATATTTTGAGGATGGGGTATCTTTTGTTTTGGGGAAAAAATACATTTCCTTAATTAGAAAGTAGTTTAGAAAACAATTTTATTCAGCAGATGTGAACAGTATATGATCAGGATTTCTTGGAGGGCGGGTGTTATAGGAGCCTTTTCACTCCATTTGGGAACAGGTGCATATACCAGGGTTTGTTCTGTAGTTCCTGTGAAGAAGATCTGTTATTCCAGATCTTCCAAGACTATTTTGGGAGCCTGCCATGATGTTAGTAAAGGATTGTGAGGTTAAGACTTTATCTGTGTGGTAAGTTCCCCATGACAGTTCCCCAGCTGATGTGTGTTTGGAGAGAAGCCTGGAGGGTACCTGGGGAGCTGTGCTGGCTGCTGTTGGCTGCTCTGACCCAGCATTACCAGCTTCACAGCAGCAGGGAGTAGCAAATCCTCAGATCACCATGGATTGTTTCTTTCTCTAGATGCTCCAACACATCTGTGATGCTCTGACTTTCCACAAGGCAACTGGGTCATACAGAGCAGTGGGAATGATGCTGTGAGGGTGTTTCTAGAGGAATGATGCTGTGAGGGTGTTTCTAGAGGCCTAGTAATCATTTTAGGTGTTTGTGAGGCTCCCTGAATGGAAGAATACTAAACTGAAATAACAGGAAAAGTACAAAGCAAAATACATTTCCTTCAATACTATTTGCCAAAGTCCAGAGCAAAATTATGTTAACTGCAGACCACAGCTAGCAATCAAGAAGATAAAGCCTTCCAAAATATGTATCCAAACCAAACATTGTCTCAGTTACTCTGAAGTCTGGCCTCCTGTATTACTCTTCTGAATCCCATCCAGTGGCAAAAGAACTGGGTCTTAAGGGTGGTAACTCAATGGTCAAAATTCTTCAAGGACTTCACCGTAAAAAGGTGAAATTTATCTAAACCCCTATATTTATCTGCATAGTGATCCTGAGTCATGTAGAGGATACACTGTTGGGCTGCAAAGTAGTTCGATATCACTTTAAACGAATTGAGGGTTTCCATTTTCAAAATCCGTTTGTCAAAAGGAAAACAAGAGTCTGTGAACTAGACCTTATTTTAATGAGACTGCAATAAAAAACCCCAAACAAAAATCAAAAACAGTAGGATCTAAAATTCAATAATCTTAATCAAATACATCAAACCAAAAGTTTTCCTAAAAATACAATATTTCATATGGCTGTGAAATAACTGATGTTATAAGTCTTAGGAATACCATGGTCTAGAATATAGTATGGGAATAAAATTCAAAATGAAAATTATTATTACTTGTAAGTATTATCAGGAAAAATATGAAAATGCATTAATTTCTAAAAATATTAAGTAGATAATATATTTAATCTATTACAGCACAGTGTGGATAATACCCGAAGAAAATCCAATTCTTATGGAGTTATCAGTTCCTAAAACTGGTAAAAATACATAAAGCTAAAACTCAGATAAAATCCTTTATGATTAATGATAAAAGAAATTACTTAGTAAACATGTAGTGTAAGCGATAGAACTATTACTATGTTTTGATTTTGGAAAACTCAAACAAGAACCTCTTCAGATATAGAAGATATTAAACAATGCCTTTGTCCATATGGAGGGCTCAGAATGAATGCTGGCAGCACACAACCAAGGACCTGAGTATTTTCCAAGGGAAAGTGATAGTCAGAGGAATAAGTGGCATGTGGTTATGGGTAGACCTTTAGCTCTTTTTAATGCTGATTTAGTTCTCAAAACTGCAGTAAAAAAAGTGTACACCCCTAGTATTCTACTCCTCTCCCCATTTTTTTACGGTTTAGCACCCAATGATTCAGACACCTTTCTCCCATTATTTTCTTGAGCTATAATTTAAAGCTGCATCCACTCATGCTTATCAAAACTTTCAGCAACTTCTGTTAGAGAAGAATAGAAAACACAGATGAAAATACTTGACCATCTTGGAACATACAGTAGAATAAAGTATGATGAATGAAGCAGTAACATACAAAGAGTAAGACCTAATGAGCAAGTAAAATATGCAGAAAATCAAAGGCCTAGTGTAGAGCATTATGTTTATCAGAAAAAGCAGCTGCTCTGGGAAAGCTGCAGCTCATGGCATCAATCATAATGAGTCAGCATCACCAATTCCCCACACCCTATTCCATAACAGAAAAACACGCAGCCTAACCGAAGATTTGAGCATTCAGTTACGAAGCAAGACAGACAGTCAAGGGAACTACTACTTTGTGAAAGATTATAATTATATCATTAGACATTTCCATGGTGATTACTCACCCTGATTTATAGTCCTAATGGTAAGTGGGCACACTGATGTCAATAGTACTGCCTGCCTAAGTATATGATCATCAAAGTATGGGAGGTAAATTGGGACCAAGATTCACCAAGGTTAAGATAGTTCAAACTATATATCAAAAAGATAATTATTAAATGGTTCCCCCATGAAAACTATTCTGTGTAGAAGTGGAGTGGTTTTATTCCTACCGGCCTTGTTTTTTTTTTCACAAGAAGTAAAATTTCTATAAGCCAAAAATTTGTCTTTATTTTTGCACAACTTCATAGTTCTCAAAAGGGGTGAGAAAAAAATTTACCTAAAGATTTGTCAAATTATAAAAAGAGTATGTGTAAAGTAGAAAAGTCTCTTGTTTCATTTTTGAAGCACAGTTTTATCCAACTTCAGTGGATTCACGCAAACTCATTGCTACTCTCTGGGCTCCATCTGAACTGTCACAATGGTACAGGTTTTTTTGTAGAACTGACAAAAGAGCTCAAAAATCATATGTCAAACCATATGAGACTATGAGGTGTGCTCAAAAATTATGTGATTCAAAAACAAGGACACGTGAATGCTTGTAAAATACACTTAACTTTTTTGTTTTGGGTTGATTTCTTTGTTTTGTTTTCCTATGGGGTGCATTTTGAAGATATCATCCACACTCATGATATCTAGAAAACAAGGATTTGTAATCACACCATCCTTCATCTTCCTCTGGTTACAGATACAATTAACTTGATTACCTAGTACCTATCCTCATTGTCCCATCAGCTGAAAGTTATAATTTCTGTGATCCAGAAGTTCAATTGCTCACATTAATATACGCTCATATAACTTGCTCATGATTTGTTTCAGGCTAAAACTCCTAGTCTAACCTAAATACTTTAAATAGTATCTGTTTGCTAACAGAACCGAGAAGGGAATAATATGCTTAGAAGCTGGAAAGGACTTTGCATAAAAAGTGTACTGTTATTGTGTATATTTCTAGCTTTCTTCTCTCTTTTTTTTTTCCTGTCTAATGGTATTTGAGATTTTCATGCAATGTTTTTATTTTCTATGTTGGAACATTAGGAGAAAAAATATCATAGCACATAACACAAAATAAGATTAGGTATCACCAGCCTTTTTTGTGCCCATAAATGGTAGGGAAACTAAGCAGTGAATTTGTAAGAGTAAAGCGAATGTGAGGATACTGGTGTTATAAAACCAGTTTTAGTTCCCTTATTTTGTGTGCCTTGTTACTTTTAACTCAAAAGTCCAGTAAGATACCAGTGTATATGTGAAAGAATTGAAGTCAACTTTCTGCTCCAAGAAGACAGAGCTGGATCTCAAACCTGCTGTCTCCATACTTTTCTCCTGGAGAAAAGGCAGCTTAGTGAAGTATAACAAGTACAAATGCTCATTCTGTCCTGACAGTTCTCAGGAAAAGGCACTAACAATTCCCTCTCAGCAGATCAGCTCCCAACTCATCTCTGCTGAGAATGACAGTCATAAAATTAGTTGAGCCCTACATTTATTGGCTTAGGATTTTCTTATACAGAGATGGTCATTTCTCAACCCTGAAGTACTTTTAGGTGAAACAACACAGAGTAATACTGGTGAAAAAGAGTAGTAAACCAAAAGGGAAAGCAGTTTCCATCCCCCTGTAAAGACATTTTTCTTGGCAAATGCAAATTTGAATTTAACCAGTCAAAATACTTTTCCTTACAAAATCCTATGTAGCACTAATATTACAGGGTCTAACTTAAATGACATGTATTAAGCTGGCAAAATGATAATAACCATAGAGAAAGTCAGACTTGCTTTTCAGGCTTTCAAAAAAGATTGCAGTTTTATCCTCCATATCTTGCAGTTCTAAAAAAAGTATCAATATGTCATTAACAGCTTCAGAAAATTTTATTTGGAATAATGCTGTAAGCATTTATTGCAAAATTTAAATTATGTATCCTTTTGTTTTAGGAGTAATTAATGACATACATTTCTCTATTAGCATTCAGCTTGCATTCATTCACAAAAATTAATGAAAGGACTTTTCTGTAATTAAATTAAGTTGCATTACTCCTCCAGAACTGAGCATCATGATATTCTCACTCTTTTTCCTGCTTAACATATTCCTTAATATAGATGTGCACATACAGAAATTGGAGAGCAAAGGAACGATTGCATTGCTTCTCAAGGGAGCGCATACTCTGTAACAGCAAATAGCTTGTATGAGATTTCTCTAAGCTTGCTGAATGTTTGTGATGGTCTGTTCAAAACCAAATAGGAAACTGAAAGAATGTGGTAATCTGGAAGAAACCTGCTAAATATATAGACTTTTCTACTAGTCTCTTTGCTATAAACAATAAATTTATGTATTCTGTCAGAGAATTAAGCTGATTTCAGCAGTGTTTCTTAACTCAGTGTGCAGTGCTGCATGAAAACAGCTGTGCTGCTCCACAATGGCTTCTGTGCTGCCAGCTCAGATATCCTGTACCATACTCCTCCATTTTCCCAAATGCAGGGGTAGCACAGCTTGCTCATCTGGCTTCTTTCCTGATGTCTACGTATAACCCAAGTCAACCACAGATGATGACACTGGAAAATTAAAACTCTTATAGAAATATAATTTATAGTCTTAAGTAATGCCATCAGATTTTAAAGTATGAATGCCTAGTTCGACCCGAATAAATCATATTTTTAAGGACTTCAGCAAATCAGTTTAAGTGCTGCAGAAACCTATATAAAATAAAACATTAAAGCTAGATTAGATTAAATTGATCTATTGTGTTTGTACACAGCTGTTTTCAAGGACACAGGAGCCATGAAGACTTAAAAACCTTAAATAGGAAGAACAACAAAGGACTGGTAAAGATCTTTTTGAGTAAATAGTCTGTCAAAAATGAGTATCTATGGGAAGTGATATTTACTTTTGTCTGAAGTCCGATTCCCTGAATTAAAACATTTTTCTACTCCTTTGGATATTAAGTGATGAAGCAATGTTGGAAAGCTCACATCTCAAGGATGAAAGATCACCAGCTCCCTAAGATCCTGCTTTATGGTGAACTCTCTACCGGCTGCCGCAAGAGAGGAGCCCTGAAGAAAAGATACAAGGACTCCCTGAAACAACATCTCAGCCTTGGCCATATTGATCACCATAACTGGTCTACTCTGGCCTCAAATCGGGAGGCCTGGAGACACACCATCTATAACACTGCTGCTTCCTTTGAGAAAGCATGCAGAATCACTCTCAAGGAGAAAAGACAGTGCAGAAAGAACCGTGTCTTGCAGAATACACCACCTAAGGAGTCTTTCTGCTGTGCCTTTTGCAATCAGACATGTCTATCTCGTATTGGCCTTATTAGCCACCAGCACGCTTGTAACAAATGTGGATAGAGCCTTTCCCAAATCTTCGTTCGCAAAGCCTAGCCATGATGATGAATGTTGGAAAGCTATATTATCACTCGTACTATATCTCTTACATGAAAGGAGAGAGCTTTAGCTCCACAAACTGGATACTAAGCACTAGCTTTAAAATGTTACTACTGAATGTTTCCATTATTAGTATGTTTCTGTATTTCTAAAGGTTCCTAAGTGTTGCTTTTTAATGCCCTAAAATGGAGTATAAAGTCTATCAAGGAATTTAGTTGCCACTTTGGACAATACTGAGTAGAGCAAATCAGACACCACTAACATGTTCCAACCTTCACACAAATGCAGCACAGTATGTCCAAGCTCACGGTGCTTATTCACCAGGTCCCTCAAGCCCTGATCCTGCCAATGTTCTTGGACCCTGAACTTGCTTGCAAGAGGCAGCAGTCTCACCCCAGAGAGAACCAATATGTTTTCTGAGAACATGCTTGGCAGAGCAGATGTCGCATGCATGGGGCAAAAAATATAAAAAGGTAGGAAGCAAGACTTTCTGAAACCACAGAAAATTAAATTCTCTCTTGGGAAACAGACGACCACACTTCATCTGATCTATAGAGAGTATTAGACTTAAGACTGTCTGCCTCCCAGGAGGTTCCTATTAACCAGAAAGTCTTTGTTATTTGACAAGACAACTTTTTAATTTTCCCCTCTTGGAACTGTTCAGTTTGCTTTTAAATATTTATTCAGCCAAATAGCAAGCTATTGACTCCATAGACCAATGCTAGTGTACTTTTCTGTGAAGAAAGGGGTCAGGTTTAAGTTCCTGCTCCATTAGCTATTTAATCAATTATCCAAGTTGGCAAGGTTTCAAGGGAAGAAAGTCACTAACTTCATCCCAAAATAACCATTCAGTCAGTAGTTAGGGCACATTTCTGACTTGAAAGTTCCTGTGAGTGAAATTTTTTATCAGCTCAGGAGTGTGGGTATGTTTTTAAAAGGTCATCCACCTCAATGGTAAGTGCTCTAATTACGGGATATTTGGGCATCAATTAGCAGCATGTTCTAATAATTTTGCAGAAAAGGTAGATTTAGCTTTTATATTTATTTTCAGGGGAGAGTGAAGACCTCCCCAGTGCCAAAAGCAAAAAACTTTATAGGTTGTACATGTATTACTCTCCCACCATATTTCCTAGAAGCTATCCTTCCTTCTGCTTGCTGGTTTCTCTGGTTACCCCTCTTACCCATCTATCTCCTATGCTTTGCACAGGAAGCCTAATTCAGGGTAGAGACAGTCTTTATAAACAAAGCACCTGTCAGTTAGACATTACAATGTTTGATGGTTGCATCCAAAAAGACATTTGGGTGCTAAAAGTCAGAGCTATTCACTACATCACTTTTAGTGTCTTGTCCCCATGTTAGATGAAGTATCCATATTTAAGGGTTTATGAGCTGGAAGGACATTCCCCAGGAAGCTAAGTGGTACAGGCGGGGTAGTGGGAAACCCAGAGAACTATGTAATGTCATGACACTGAAATGGCAGTTTGATAGAGAGGGAAATATTAATCACAGAGTCTGTTTTAAATTTTATTTGGACAGAAGTTAAGCACCATGTGTAATATTAGAAGGATGTGCATCTATCTGTTCAGGTTTCAGATTTTGTTAGCAAAGTACACTTTTTTTTATTTGTAGAAACTGGAGGGAAAACAAAAAGAAACTGAATAAAGCTTTCTTTCAAAATGAAAAGATAAGAGATATGCTGATGCTCTCCTAAAAACACTGTAATTAGATTTGCTACCCAAAGTGTTGTTAGTAGGGGTTCAATTCTGCTGATTCCCTGCTCTAGCTATGGCACTGCAACCTACTACTCCCAGAAACTGTTCTGAGATTAAACACTGGCCACACCTGTAGGAACCATGTCACTACATGTTCCGAATGGGGGAAATAAGTATTTGTTTGCCTGCACAGAGGTGGTGAATGACACTTTAGCCTAGTGCCTGACACAGCTCCTCAAGGAATGGGTACCTGATTGCAGTTCTTAGTCCATGAGCCAGAATAGTGAAATATTTACACAGTCCTTGAACTTGTTCAGTCTTCAGAAGACAAGGTTCTTCTGGGGATATAGGCAAATAAAAATTTGAAGACTAAAAATTGGAATGTGAAATTTCAGGGCAAGGTGGTGAAGTTTGCTGTTGAGGACCTAGGAGACTGCCGTCTGTCTGGGAGAAATAGTGTGGATCTGCAGTGAATCCCAACTACCATACATTGGTATGTACAACTACCATACAAAGTAGCCTTGGTGTGCATGGATTAGATTTCTATTGAAGTAAAGTAAATTGGAAGCTCTGCTTACAGTCTGTACCAAATGTACTATAACCTGCAGTGGGGACAAAAGTATCTGAACTAATTGACCCTTCGAATAGCCTCAAACTCCATTCAGGGTAATAACATTTGGTCTGAGACAACAAACTAGATCTATAATGTGGTAAAACATATTGATCACATACTTAAATATAAGGACCTCCACACCAGATGCTTTGATCTACTGCTCTGCTCCTATTGTGCTGAATTGGTTGCTAATACAGACAAGAACATTCAAGTCATATTTCTGCTGCCTAAAACCCTTAACAGAGCTATAAGTCTCTGTGTGGATTTCGCCCTCATTCACCACTGATAATTGTTAGTGAAAACTTCAAATTTCCACTTTTTTTTTTCCCCATGGGCAAATAAAATAACATTTCAATAATTAAGAAATGATAACTGGGGAAATGATACAAAGGACAAGATAGAAATTCAGAACTGAAATAAAACAAATACAAGCAATAAAATGCAGGAAGAAAGTTTCACAAGAATTAAGGAAAGATCAGTAATGACTAAGAGGGAACAAACTAGAAAGGAAAACAGGTGTCAATGGAGTAGGAGGAAAATACTATTTTGAAGCAATACTTTGTAGAAAGCTTTAAAAAGTATACACACCAGTACATAGTGTAGTTGCTATCTAGACTGATCAGTGACTATCTTCTCAGGTCTATAACAGGCTTTTCTCATTGCTGCTGAAATAGTCACATATTACCTTCTCTTCATGGCATCAAAATTGTTGCCCATATTTCAGGGAAAATATGTGCTAAACCAGTTTTGTACTATATGAGGAAGCACGGCTGGGGACTGGGAACATAGTGCATTGGCTTCCATTTGTAGCTATGCATTTCTGACCTTAGGGAGGGATAATTCTGGAGTCATTTTTTCCTACTTACTGAAAACTATAGATTATCCATAACCATTAGACAGCATTAAGCACTTACAAAAATGGTACACAAACATCAAAATTATTTATTCTATAACAACCAAGTTAAAGAAACAAATATCTGCATAATAATGTGAGAAAAATAATTAAAAATTAGGCCAATCCAACAAAGTTCAAGAAAAAAGATCAATTCATAGATCCACCACAGGCAATTGCTCTATTGGGAGAAAAAAACCCAACAGCTGAGTTTCAGGGTGGAGGATTTTAACCATGTAGGGTGCCTGAGGAGCTCAGCTGCTATGGTGGACTGTGAGGACCCGGAGTACATATGTGTGTGTACGTATATATATGCTTATTACTATAGAAGTATATATATATATAAATATCATATGCACTAAAAGTATTATATGGTTAAGACACAGGGTTTCTGATTAGCAGATTAGACTGTTGCCTTCATATACCTTAATGCAGAAAGCTGCGAGTTTTCCCAGTAACATGCAATAGAATATCAAATACTTCTTGTAGATCTAGAGCTGCATGAAAATTATTTTCAGGGGACAGAGAAAGAGAATTTGATATTTTTACACCAAAACAACTCTTAGAATTGGTCAAATTTAAAGAAAAATTGTTTTGGAAAAGGTATATTTTTTAAATTTATACTCTGAAATAACTTTCCACTGCAACGTCTTTTTCATCATAAAACATAACAAATTTTATCAATCTTTTAAATTTATCTACAACCCGATTGACTGAAAGCAGAATCACTGACTTAAAAAAAAATGACTTCTTAATCTGTAGAAACATTCAATTGATGTTTTTGTTCTTTTAGAAAACTGGTGAAACTGCAAAATTTCCATAAACAAAACCATATTTTCATATTGCTGAGTTCTTCATTGATAACTATGCAACAGACTCTACTTGTCGTTTTACTGAATGGAGTTGATTCTTTCATACTGTAGTTTACACGTACACACACATAGCAGTGATCTTCCTATTTATTTCACTGATTTCATAAAATTAAATTATTCTCAAGCTCATGCTGCATACTATGAACTGTATAAAAATTCTCAGCCTTGAGTTTCATAGTAGTGTTGCTGTATTTCACTCCAGTACGCAAGCAATTTGGAATTCCTTCCCATCGAATATTGGTACCACTTGCAATGCAAGTCTTAAACTTCTATGGTCTGCAAAGATCTAAAACACAGATGTAATTATTGCTGTTAATATATATTTTTAAATGATTGCTTAAAAAATACAGATGCTCTCATCCACTTGCACTTGCCTTCCCTAGGATGCCTGTGGAAGGAAGACTTTTCATCTCAGTGGGGCCTTAAGGAAGCACACTTCATCTGGCTATGGGGATTTTAACTGTCAAAATATTTTAAATATTATTCTGAAATCTTCTCATTACTTTCTTCTTAAATATTCTTTAGTTTGAATTTCAAATACTACCAGCTTGCTGCAGGTGGGCGTGCGGGCCAGTGCTAGAGGCCCAGCAGGTCAGGAGGCTATGTCCAGGGCACTGAGGCTCAGCAAGGTCAAGCAATTGGGAATTTTGGCTGTGTCCTCCAGGAAGCTCTGCTAGGAGGGCAACTGGTCATTCCTTTGCTCCCCAAGCATACTGCTGTGCAGAAAGGGTGACTGATAAGGATCTGCAGGGGGTGTGTGGAGACCATCAGAGAAGTGAAGTTCAATCCCTTCCCTGAGCTCCTATCTTGCAACAATAATATCAGTCCCAATACTTACTGTAAAACATCACCTGTCTCTTAATGTAGCTGTTTGAGGTGAATGCTGTTTGTGGCATTTCACACTTGAAACTCTCCTAATTACTGCAAGTTCTAGACTTAGCAAATTTTTTATGCTCCCAAATGGCATTTGCTGGATACTATTACATTTTGTTTCTCCATTCATCTAAAAGAGGTAGCTTAAAAATTAGTTTTTGTCTGGTAGTTACAAAAAACTAATTAGTATTTGTGTCAGAGCAATCTTACTTCATTATTCTTAAACATTGGCCTTTAATCTATGGGTATTTAGAACTGCTGAATAACAGTCTAAAGCAACTAGTTTGTGCAAATCTTCTATTGTCAGCTTAAATAAAATAACAGAAAACTGGTATAGCCTAGGTTGATAGCCTTGGGTGATAAATTTTATTCCAAGCATAACATACAGTCAAGAACTTGATTGGTTTCTAAGTGTAGTTGGATGTTCTCTTATTCCATTTAAATACAATACTCAGCAGTAGTAACCGTAAAATATTTCCCATTTCAAATTCTTAATTTTGAAATTTTATGTTTTTTCTGTTTTTCAAATTAAATTAGGGATTTTCTATTATTGAATATTAATGTCAATTCTAATTTCAAAGTGTTAATTATATCTATTGAAAAATAACCTTGGTGGAGAATTCCAAACCAGTTTCTACTATCAGTTCTACCCGCTCCCTCTAGGACAAGACTTTCACTGCTTTGTCAAAGAATAGCAAGGACTTAATTCTGATAAAGTCACAGTACTTGTCACATGAGTAAACTGATGTACACAATCAGCAAATATATTGGAATACACACACTCCTCAAGCTCTGCATCTACACAAACAATTTCAGGATTGATGCCCTCATTCAGCACCTTCATTTTAAGAAATGTGTTTTTTTCTGTAGGTAAAGCCACTGAAGAAACTTTGCTGAAATCCCATTCTGTCAGAATGTGTAGTTCCACTAAAATCACTATGCTTCTCAAAATTGAAATAATTTTGCTGAATTTTAGTTTGAAAGAAAAACCTCCAAAAAAGAGATACTGAAGTTGTTTCTGATATGTTGGTATGTGTATTAAAGTGTTTTACATTTCGATCTACCCAAAACAATTTGTGGAAGAAATGTTTTTTTTGAGGACTTCTAAATCTGTCTTTCATTCCAAAAGGAGATATTTGAAATTTCAAAAACCTTTGAAATGTCACCCTGATAAACAGAGAAAACTGTTTTTGTTGCTTTATGAGCCTGCTTCACCCTATGGTGTCTGGCATGGTCTGCTTGCCACCTGCATCCATCTGTCCTTGGTTAGTAATCTGCTCTGGGTACTGCTGTTGGTACCTGACTTCATAAGATGTGGTGACTCATTTGAAGAAAGTCTTTGAATATATCTAGGGAGTTAATGCAGCTTAATTATTTAAGATACTTTAAAATATTTTGAACTCCTACCCTGCATTTTCATCTGGGGTGAAAAAATGAGTAAATAAAAGCTGCAGGAGGAACTGTGGGCAAATGCAAAAGACAAAAATGTGAACAAGATCCTCAGTCATTACTTTATCACAACTATGGGTAGATTTCATTCTAAGTAGTTCAGATCTTCAACTTGAATCATAGTTCAAATTTGTAAGAATGACATCAAGTATTAAATGATTCTATTTAATCTTGGACTAGATTTATGGTTTTTTAGTTATTTCCTTAAAGAATATTAAAACATCATTCACTCTAGAGCATTAAAGCAAACTAATCAACAGCCAAATATAAGAGTTATGCAAAAATGAATAGCATTTTTTGCTAATCACAAAGAAGTCTACGTCTGTCTTTGTTCAGATTTTTAATTTGCACATTTTAATAGGACAAATTATGATTAATCTTGTAATGTTAGCTAGATCTTTGTGATGGAAGGTGATATAGAAAGTGCAGAAAATATTTTCTAGGATTGTTATATTAGTTAAATAAAACAAAAATAAAGGCTCTATCAAAATACAAATTAAACCCCCCTAACATTTCATATTTTAAAAAGCCCACAGTCATTGCCTCAATGAGTGAAATAATTTTGAAGGAAGCATATGTTTTATGTCATAATGACCTTCAAAGTTTAGACCTTATAGAGTTCTGCCTCTCACCTCCTCTCACCTAACACTGGGATGGGAAAACAGGCTTTCCTGTGGTTTCAGCTCTAACACACTGTCTCAGTCTGAAATTGCTGTAGTTGCTGTCCTGGACAAACTAAAAGGAAGAAGACATCTGTAGAAAAGACAAGAGACCTTTGAACAGCTGGATTATCAATTAAGTATTCATTTCCAGTGTTGGTGGATGTTCTTAGTTCAATAGAATTACTTACATAGTAGATTTAGACTGTAGTATAAAACAATTACAGTAGTTTTAAGTTGATTTGTTTTTCGAAAAGAGTAGTAGGCTTAAATTATACAAAATAAGCCATTTTACATAAAAATAAATTATAAATAATAGAAGTTTATTTCATTTATATTTATTTTTACATTTATGTTTTTATTTCATCTGTTAGTGGTAGATATTGGGGGGGAGAAAAAACAACACTGGAAAAATTAGTATTAGAATTTCAGTTCAGCCAGGTATGGGAGTGCATGGTTAAATCATTGTGTACTGTTGAATCAAAAATTCAGTATTGTGTGTTAAAGAAATACCAACAATCTATGAGGCTGTTTGCTCATCAATTAGATATATATTCCAGAACCAAATATCTGGCAACATGAAATTAACAGTATGTCTACAAAATAAAAAAAAAAAAAAGTGTAAAAACATTTTTTAGGAAAGAAAAATCTTAGTGTATGTTATTAATTAATTTATCTCTGCTCCAGTTTCTGAAATACAAATAAGTGTTTCCAGTAAGATATCCTTGAAGAACTAAGTGTCTCAGGGGACTGGTAATCACATTTTTGGAGCCTTTCACCTCTAGTTCACTGATTCAAATACAGCCAACATGCAGTAGTGATGGAAAATCATTGAGATTTGAAAGGTGGTTTGTGGCCTGTGTGTAATGAACTGGTATTTCACTCCATTTCTTAGAAGATCTTGAAAAGGCACTTGGCACTTCCGAAAGCACTGATGCTGAGCTCCTCATAGGAACCAGTCAGGTCCCCATAGAGTCACAACCAGGGTTGGTTTCCTTGAGGATGACAGAGGCTGAGGCTATCAACTAAAATCCCATTCCAGAAAAATTTCCTCAGTTTGTTGACCACCTGGAGCAAATTGGTCCTTAGCCACCTGGAAGATCTCAGTGGGCAAATATTTTCTCCACGTCAAGTACCCAGCCAAGCTGGGCTGAAATGGTAGCTCATTCTGGGATCACCACACTGCGCTATTGCTTCTTGTGTTCCACAAAGGCTGGGTGAAAACAGTTTTATTTTCCATTTCTGCCAATCTGGTACTTTTCATTAGCATTAAATATACTTTATTTAGGACGAAGAACAGCAAAAAGATGTCACAAAAATTACTATATATTTTGAGGGTAAGAGTGGCTTAGTCTCTTTCTTTAGACAGAGGTACATACTAGTTAGGAACAGTTAATAAAATGTCCTTTGTCAAGATCTTACTTGAACTTACTAGAACTTACCATGTTTTAGAAAATCTGTCTGACAATAATTTTTCTTATCAGCTACAAATTATCTCAGTTCTATGTTTCCCAGTGAAGGCTTTAAATTATCTCCTAAATGATCTCATCTCTTTTACATTAGGGACTTATTTTCACAAAACTCATATATATTTTTATGAAAATATACTTTTTTTTTTCCTGA
Organism: Neopelma chrysocephalum; assembly: GCF_003984885.1. Classification (NCBI taxonomy): domain Eukaryota; kingdom Metazoa; phylum Chordata; class Aves; order Passeriformes; family Pipridae; genus Neopelma; species Neopelma chrysocephalum. The sequence goes on from NW_020897692.1 coordinate 2,963,102, forward strand.
ACATTAATGTGTTGTATTAGGAGTTTCTTCAGAGGAAAGAAAGAAGTCTATCTTCATTAACCACTAAATATAACGTGCAGAAACTAAAGCATTCATATGTCATGTCAGCTATATAGATTGTCGTCTATGATGTCACATTTGATTTTCTATTTTTATGACTTTGACAGGATCGTATTAAAAAGTTGATTGCACAATGACAGTTCAGGCTTTGAATTATTCAGCTTTTGAGTGTACTCTTGCAGAAAGACTGTTTTGTATTTCTTGCCACTTCTGCCATTTTAAAAAATGTAAAAAGAAAGGGAAAATGCTTACTAATAACTAATTAATAACTCAAGTTTGGCAAAGGTAACCTCTTTTAATAGAATGTCAGACAAATTAAAACCAGATTAAATATAACATGCAGTGTATTTCAAAAGTCACCTGAAACATTACTCTCAGGATGATATTTTAGCCTCATAGAAATAGATTCCAATTCATTTTCAGTGAAACCAGGACTTCCTTCTAACTGAAGAAAACCCATACATTTCTAATCTGGTTTTAGTAACTATCACTGTAAATTCTTGTGGTACTTAGTTGAATTACCCATCCCTTCTCTTAGAATATGCTCAAGCTATTAATGCTTACTGAAGCCAATGCGGCTTTTTCCATTTGCCCCCTCAGAGGGAGTCTAACCCTTAAAGCTGGAGTCTCTTGGGTAATTTTTGCAATAGTCTTTCAGGTTTTATACTGTGTTTTTTCCTATGATGACAGGTTTCTGCCAGCTTTCTTTTTTGTTCCATTTTACCTCTGTCTAGTGTTAAAT
>NW_020897692.1:2966903-2974852 GCF_003984885.1 Neopelma chrysocephalum
TGGTTCATTTGTATCAAATAACTCCAGTTGTAACCCTCTTCAGTGTCCAAATTTGTCTTTTCTTCATTACAATTTAAGCTTATTTTTAAATCACTGAGGATATTTTTAAATCACTAAAGATGGAAACATCTACTTTCCCACTTGATTAAATTTATCTAGTCCTTTCATATCAGAACTTTAAAACAAATAATGTCATTTTAAAGAACATACTGTTCCCAACGCCTAATATGAAATATTAATGGTATCAGATATGAAAATATCATTCAAAGTCAAAACTTTTTTCCAGTAAATATGACTGCTATTTGGTAACAATAAAACTGTCCCTAGCAATATATATATTATTCTTTCTCAAAAGAATCATCTCAGCTGAGCTGTTTGGGCAGGTAAGAACCACAGGCCTGAGTACTACTTGGAAGGGTAAAGTGTGGAATATTCCATACGAGACACAAAATAAATCCTTCCAGCTGTGGCAGTGGGGAAAAATACAAATGATCTTTTCATGTCCTGGTTCCTCAAAAATGGTTAGCAGAGATATCTTTGATTCTGCTCACAGAAGTGCCTTGGGAGGATCTCATACTGCTTTTGCTGAGATCAGAATCATGATCCCAGTTATACTAAGAAATGTGCTTGCATTCCCTCAGAATTATCTGATATTTATTCAAGACTTTAGTCCATCATCAAATATATACATTTTGCTGGTCTTCACCTCTCTTCCAGCATCTCTGTATTCCAACTCGAAGATAACAAGAGTACCTGTTTTCATTATAAGTAATGAAAATTAGTTACAGATCACTTACACCACATTATTTTAGTTCACCTATTTAACCTGAACCTATCTTGTTTCAATACATGATTCACCCTGGTACAGCAATTTTTCATTCTTAAATGAACAGTTACACATTCATGTTGCTTTCCTAATGATAAGCCAAACTTATTTCAAATGTACAAGTGCAAACAAGATACCTCAATTCAATAATGTTTCATTCTGCAATATCAAAATTAGTCTGCACATATTCTGATATAAATAAAAATGCAGGAACTACCAGGACAGAATCTTGTGTCCTTATCATTTACTCAATCTCTACCCAAGCAAACTCTGGTCGAAGACAGCAAATGGTACCTATACAAGTGCAGAGCAAAAACTGCAAAGTAATATAGCCCTCTACCAATTTCACATGTTTTTAACATCCATCCTCCTCAAAGGTTTCAGGGTTTAAACTTTTCAAAAAACTAACTGAACCAAAATCAAAATCAGTGTGTTTCCCTTACAACTATAGGTGTTTTGACTAAGAACAGGCTGACTATTAAAGGTGACAGAGAAACTTCCTCAATAACCTTTAAATCTTATTGTTTCAGACTACCACCAGCTGTGGCAGGTAAGATATGCTGAAACCATTCTGATGAGTCTCATACAGATTCCTCTCTGTATCACAGGAAGGAAACTCATCATCCTGTGCAGAAAAGTAGATCTACAGAATTACTAGGTTTGCCTTTTTGCAAATGATGTGTATTCCTTGTATGTGAGATACCTTGAATCCCTTTACCCAGTGTAGTGCAGGATTAAGGAATTCTCTGTAAGTCAGAAAAGGTAGAGATGAAACACATGAAAAAACACGAGGCAAAACTGAGGAAAAATTCCAACAAAATTTAACAAAAAGCAGGAATTGTGGGGAAAAAAAAAAGACATTTTGCAGTCATAAGTGTTATGACAGCACCAGCTTCTGGAGAAGAGAGTGAAGATTTAGTGTAAATCTTATGTTCATACTTGTTGGTTATTTGCCTTTTTTTTTTTAAATTAAGACAGTTTCCAGGTCTTTAACATTACTGTGTGCTAGAGATATAGAATAAAAGAAGCGGGGAATGCTGCTGCCATAACAACGCTTCGACAGGGAACTATTAGGATACAGATAGTTACTATACTAGCTACCATCAGCAGTGTGTATCATGACACATAAAAACCAGAAAACCCTTTTCAGCCACAGCATCCCGTCATTTGCACTCTGGGCAGCGAAAGCAAAACAAGCAGAGACTTCTAGTCCCCTACCGCCACTTTATTTATTTAATTATTTACTGGAGGGAGCGTTACAAAAGTCCATTTGAGCTCTGAGTCTTGCCCGAAGCCGCCCCCGTTTCCCTCGGGAAGGGCCGCGCTCCACTGCACCCGGCAGCCCCGAGAGGGAGACCGGGGCTATCCACCACCTCCCTCCGGGGCGACTCTGGGGAACCTGCCAATTCTGCTGAGCTGGGTCCTCCCTCCCCACCTTCCAATAGTCCCTTGCACAAGTTAAGGCGCTGCCCCCGCCCCGAGCCGCCCCTGGCGCCGGGGGGTATGGGCGATGCGGTTCAGGGGTCTCCTGGCTCCGGCTGGGGAGCGCGGCTGTCGGAGTGTCTATGTTATGCTTCTATGCGTGTCCGAGATCCCTGTAGGAATGGGCAGCAGCTCCCAGGAGGGGCAGCAGCGCGGGAGCTCCTTTCCCCGCATCCCGACGGATCCGCCAGGACACCTCTGCCGCCCCCCACCCGCGGAGAGGGCGCGATCGCGGGTCGGGACCCTCTGTTCCGGGGGGGGGGGGCGCGGTGCCTCCCTCCGCGACCCCCCCGCGACTCCTCCGCTCCCCCAGCGCTCATCCCCGAGGCCGCTCCGGGATGGGGGGCGCGGGGGCAGGAAGCCGGGGGATGCACGGCAGGTGCTTTTCGGGGAGGGGGGTACAGGGCCCGGTGACTCACCCGTCCGAGGCGGGGGCTGCGGGCGGCGCGGCGGCAGCGCTGCCCCCGGAGTGCGGGGGGCGGCGGGGCAGGAGCAGCAGCGGGCGCGGGAGCAGGGGGGAGCGGCGGGGCCCGGGCTGCTCCTGGGCGCGCTCTCGCTGCCCATCCCCGGCGCTGCCGCCGTCGCCGCCGCCGGAGGAGGATGCGAGGGAGAGTCAGCCCCGGGCGCGGGCACGCGCAGCGGAGGAGCGGGGAGGGGGGGACCGGGAGCAGCGCGGGGGCGCGCGGCGGAGAGAGAGCAGCTGGGAAGCGCGTCGCTGGCTTCTGCAGCCCTCTGTCCTTCGGCTCTTCCATCCCTTCGTCCCTCAGCCCTCATTTTCTCATTCTTCTACCCCTTCTCCCTCCATCCCTCGTTCTTGCATCCCACATCCTCCCATCCGTCCCTCCTTCAACCTCCATCTTTCCATCCGTCCATCCCTCACCTCTCCATCCCTCCACCCGTTCTCCTTCATCCCTCATCCATCCGTCCCGCCATTCCTCAGCTCTTCTGCTCCCCCGGCCACGAAGCCACCGTCCCTCCGCGGTACCCTCCCCGCGCCTTCCGCCGCAAGGTGTCCCCGGAGCGTCCGGGGGCGCGGCAGGCGTGATGCTGCCACCACCGCGAGTCAACACGACCCCCCTCCCCCCGGGAAGGGCGACCTGCTCCTTTGAAGGGCAGAAGGTCCCCAGCCCCACTTCCTACTCCCTCCCCCAACCCCTAAAGAAAAAGCGCTGCTAGAGCTTTCCTATCCTGCTCTTCGTTTTCTTTTTTCTTCCTTTTTTTTTTCTTTTTTTTTTTTTTTTTTTCCCCCACGCGGCAGAAGGAAACAAAACGGTGCTGTGGTAGGAAAAAAAAAGGCGGTAAACAAGAGGAAAACGTATAGAGTACAATAATCATTGACTATTTGAAAAACAAACCATATACTGGATTAGTTCTTAAAAGCAATCTTTCAAGCCTGCTCCTGAAACCTAAAGGACTTCTTGGATGTTTATTTATGATCAAGGCTAAGTATCTGAACATTAAAAATAAAAGAAAAAAACAGCTTAGAGTGAGTGCATTGTGTAAAGAGTAGACCTGTAAATCAAGTGAGTCAAATAAACAAGAGCACCAAAAGCTGGCTATCAGCTCCTTATCCTTCCTCTGAACTCTCCCTGCATTATATAATGTTGATAAACTGCTGCGAGTACATTTGGGGAAAAGATATAGAAATGACGAGAATGTAGCGCTTTTTATTAGAGCACATTAGTAGCCTTACCTTACAAGTAGTTGCTTCAGAGGTTCATCTGTGCATTTCTTACCAGCCCTCCAAGTAAACAAATTACTAAATGTTCAATGCAGACATATGATTCCCTGGTGTCAGTGTCTTTGTCCTAGACGTTTCTGAATGGCTTGCAGATTAACTTACTATGCTCTTCTGCTCTGCCTTGTACCAAGAGCCGTGCAGGTATCAACAGCTCCCACTTGTGAAGACAGGGAAGAGAGAGATTGGGTAGATTTCCACACAGCTCCACATTTCAAACTGCTGATTTGCTGTAAGTGCCGTAGTCACTGTAGGTCTGGTCTTCTAACAGGTTTACTTGTAAGAGAGGCTTGACCCAAAGTTCGCTGAAGGCAATATAAATATTTCTGTAACCATGATAGGAATTGGTTCAAAACATTGTCCGCTCGCTGTTGGCATGAAGGTATTTCTGAGTGCCGCTATTGTAGTAAAAGCTAGTAGGAGCTAGTAAGAACTCCCCAGAAACAAGAAAAATTACTCCCTAGGAACAAGAAAAATTACTAAAATGTGCATCTTTTTCATAAAATTATTGAGAGAAGGCCAGGGACCTGTCTCCATTTCCCTGAAACTATTGGCAAAAATATGTACCACAAGGCAGGTTACAGCCCCTGGCTAGAGAATGTCCTATGGTCTCTCTAGCCACAACCAAGCTACCAAATACAGTTGGAAAGGGAAGGGAAATTACAGGTCCATTTTTGGACATCTGTAAAGCCAGTAGGAGAACTCAGTGTTTCATTTTGAGCCATTGCTGCTTGCAAGGAAACTCAACAAATTAATTTTTCAGTGTTTTTTTCTTCTCTGATCACAGTACTCGAATTAGATCTGAGCACCCATTTAAGATGGAAGTAGTCAGGGAAGGGAAGGGCAACTGGGCAGTGGGAAAGGTTTGGACTCTGTGTAGATAATGACATCAACCTATGTAGTGTGAGTGGCAAAGAAATCGGTTTCTAGTTTTTTTAACGTAGTCAATACAGGGATTTAGTATATTTAATGTAGTTTTTAACATAGTTAATTTTTTTTGTTGTTCCTCTCTTCACTGTAGTTGGTAGTACATGGCTCCATCGGGGGAAACTCAGCTCAATCTAATAGTAGCCTGGTAGTTAGAATGAGAAATGAGAGACTGAGTGTAAACACTTTTCTCTGAGATTCAGAATAGGAAATGAACCATTCAGGTCCTGTCTTTTCTCAGATTAATGACCTTAGCTTTCCTAGTTTTGACTACAAATTTAGTCTGCATCAAAGCAAGCTCATATATGCCCACAGAACTGGTTTTTTACCAAAATTATTTTGTTGGAAATTGGTCAGTTCTTCAGAAAATTCCAGGGCTTGCTTCAGATTCTTATATGCTCTTTATATATATGTACAAGTATTTATGTTTATGTACAAGGATTTATCTATTTTTAAATTATAGCAGCATTTTCCTTATGAAGAATACAAATATTAACTCTTAAATTTTAAAGTCATTGTACTGAACTGGTTTATTCTTAGATATGAGGTTTCATCTCATCTATAAAACCTTTGTAATTTCAGTAAACATTTTTTTTTTCTCATTGAAGAGAAAATGTAAGCCTTTTGTGATTATACTATTCCTATATCTTGCAACAAACGTGGGTAGAGCCCTTCCCAAATCTTCGTTTGCAAAGCCTAGCCATGATGATGATGATTCCTATATAAACTGCCTTTGCAAAAGTTGGTTGCTGAGCTTGCCACCTTAGACTGGAAATATGCTTATGATGTTTTCTGAAGGTCCCAAAATATTTTCTGAGAGCACAGTAATAGGTTTTATTCACATAATGGAAAAGATGTGGCTATTAATAGATATTTGAAAAGTAAAAAGCATGATACTATAAAGATCAAAAGAAACAGAACAAAATTACAAAAAATAAACCAAAAGACACAATATTCTGCCCAAACAGTTCCCCATCTCCAAAAGTAGATATTTATCAAAATCATGTAAAAAAAGACAAATATTTTTTATCTAACGTGATCTGAATATTTATGTGAGACTTTTTAAAAGTAATATTTAATAATGGCCCATCTTCGCGAACGAAGATTTGGGGAAAGGTCTTTTACCTTTCCAGCCTGCGCAATGTATTTTTTAGGTGAGACACAGCCTGCGCTGAACTGAGCCCACCCTTTAATCCTAAGGTTCATCTGCCGGGGCCAAGCAAGCTTGGACAATGGCAGTGAGGTCCTCAGGACGTAGGTTTGTTTAGAGTGACCTTCTCATAGATGGATGGCCACACAGGGCTAACGACCTCCATCAGGCCAGGAGACCGGGGATTTGAACCCGTGGTCGCAGCAGTGAAAGTCCTGCACGCTAACCACTAGGCCACCAGGGGTCTCTAAAAGTAATATTTAAGCACTTACTAAAAACTTACATGCAGTACTGAAATGCATGCCCTTCCACTGATGTTGTTTCCATAAACTTAGTCCCACCAGTGTTTGCAGGGGCAGGACTTCTCTTTTCATCTGCATTCATTTTGGAGGACTCAGAACCTGTGCATTTCACTATTTGTAATTGATTGTTGGCTTGGGGGTTAAGTGCATCATTTAAAAATCCATCATCCTTTGACTTACTGTTCTTGGTATTCATTAGTTATGGCTTGCCTTAAACTTGGCACTATTTCTGCAGCTGGATTGCCTAATGCCAGTACCTGGAGCCGTGCATTCAGCCTTAATGACCTTGATGAGAGCACTGGCTTAAGTTTGCAAAGTTCTGGGACAAGGAGTAATTGATGGGAACTGTGTTGTAAAATGAGAACTGAACCCTGGCTAAGGCCTTGGGTATGATTAAGTTTAAAAAATAACACAAAATGTTAATAATATTTGAATTTGAGATAAAACTGTATGCTTTCAGTTTTTACTTTGCAACAGATTGAACATGTTTAAGTGTGATATCTGAGTGGTTTAAGTTTCTATTCTAAGGCACATTTATACTATCTGCTAATGTGTTTATTTTAGACAAAATAAAATAAATCACTTAATAAAATATTTTCTATATGGAAATGTAGATAGTGGACTTTATTACATTTTTTTTTTTATTAATAGAAGATTTTGTTTGGTCTATATGTTTTATCAAGGATATATAAAGCTTAAGTGAGAATAAGTAATATATCGTGAACTAAGGTGGTTTGGGCTTGGTTTTGTTTTTTGTTTGGGTTTTTTTGGTGTGTATGTGTACAGTAGCATTTTTATTGAGTAAGACTTTTTGCTAAACAGCAGTTTCACATTATACAGGATAATCTGATTTAAAAGCTAGAATTAAATGCCTTTTCACTATGACTCATAGGACTGCTCCTGAAAACGTGCTTTGCTCCAGTAGGCCAAAATAAAGTAAGGACTTCATTCTTGAATCCAGACTGGTCTGGGGTACCACTATCTTTAAAGGGACACGGTTTGCTGCATCCAAGCCTCAAGCCTCACTGAGCCCAAAGGATGCCTGTGAAAAGTACAACTTGTCTTGTTAAGATTTTCTGTCGTGAATTTCTTAACAAATTTGATCATCTTCTCTTACCAAATGCAAGGAACTTTGCAGGCAAGCTTATGTCAGCAGGTGAAAATGGAAAGTGTGAGAGAAGAAATGAAATACAGTTATCCCTTTTCCATTACAGGAGCAACTCAGGAAAGGGAAGATATCATCAGAAACCAAACATATAGAGACTGGTATAACTTTCTTCCCATTTTAATCAAATGTAAAAGGGACAAATAATTGAACAAGGGAACTTCAATATACTTACTGATTCTCATAATATGCAGTAAATCTTTACAGTTCTACACTCCAAGGAGATTCTTGAGTAAATAATAATGACTTTGACCTCTTGGATAAATGAAGATGGATGTACTGAGGAAAATCTAATTATATATTTCTCCTGCCTTTTTCCTGCCTTAACTCTTATTTTGTGCACCAGTATTATATTGTTG